>NW_026516267.1:0-274067 GCF_025602895.1 Polychytrium aggregatum
GTCATTTATCTTGACGACATCCTGATCTTCTCAAAAGATCCCCAGGAGCATGAGGAGCATGTTAAGCTTGTTCTCTCTCGCCTTCGTGAACACTCCCTTAAGGTCAATCCGGCCAAGTGTTCTTTTGACCTTTCTGAAGTTAACTTTCTCGGCATGATCATTTCTGCCGATGGCATCAAAATGGACCCTGCCAAGGTCGAGGCCGTTTCCCTTTGGCCTGTTCCCTCTTCTGCTCGCGATATCCAAGTCTTTATTGGTTTCGCAAACTTTTACCGCCGCTTCGTCAAGGACTTTTCCGCACTTGCTCGTCCTTTGACTTCCCTCACTACCAAATCCTCCACCTTCTCTTGGTCTCCCGAGGCCCAAGAGGCTTTTGATTCTCTTAAACTTTCCTTCACTTCCGCACCTATTCTTCGATACTTTGATTTCTCTAAACCCGCTGTCATCGAGCCCGATGCTTCTGACTTTGCTTTGGGTGCCGTCCTTTCTCAGTTTGACCCTGACGGCGCTCTTCACCCCGTTGCTTTTCACTCTCGGCAATTCCGTCCCGCCGAGGTGAATTATGACACTCACGACAAAGAGCTCCTCGCCATTGTCGATTCCTTTACCGCCTGGCGTCATTACTTGATGGCTGCCGACCCTGATATTCCCACTCTTGTTTTCTCTGATCATCAGAACCTTACCCGGTTCACTGCCGCTTCTCAACTTTCTCGCCGCCAGTTCCGGTGGGCCCAATTCCTTTCTGACTTTGCTTTTCGCATTTACCACCGCCCTGGTCGTCTCAACACCAAAGCCGATGCTCTCAGTCGCCGTTCTGACTTTGAGATAAAGCCTGGTGACTCCCTCCACTCCACCAACTTCCTTCAGCTGTTCGAGTCTATTTCTCTCGACAGCATCACTGTTATCGGCTCGAATCCCGACTTTCTTTCCGAGATTCGAGCTGCCACCCTTTCTTGTTCCCTCCTTTCTGACTTTAACGCCAAACGTCTTGATGGCGATTACTCCTTCCGTGACGGTCTCCTTTACTTTAAAGACCTGATCGTTGTCCCTTCCCCCGAGCTCCAGCTCAAAGTGTTTGAGCAACGTCACTGCTCCGCTGCCGCTGGTCACTTTGGTCTTGCCAAGACCGTTGAGCTCGTCTCCCGGGACTTTCACTGGCCCCGGCTTCGTAAGTCTGTGCGTCGCTTCATTGCTAATTGTGAAGCGTGCCAGCGAGCCAAGCCGTCCCGTCACTCCCCTTATGGTTTACTTCATCCTCTCCCCGTTCCTTCCGAACGTTGGTGGGACCTGTCGATGGACTTCATCACGGATCTCCCACCTTCGAACGGTTTTGACTCGATCTTCGTGGTTAAGGACCGCCTGTCCAAACAAGCACACTTTGTGCCCACCACGAAGACGGTTACAGGCGAGCAAACCGCCGAACTCTTCCTCTCCCACATCTTCCGCTTGCATGGTTGTCCCCGGTCTATTGTTTCGGACCGAGGAACTCAGTTTACTTCGGCCTTCTGGAGGCGCTTCAATGAGCTTCTGAAGACGAAGATTTCCCTTTCTTCTGCCTTCCACCCCGAGACCGACGGTTCGACCGAGGTTCTCAACCAGGTCATCGAGCAGTATTTGCGTATCCATTGCAATTACCTGCAAGACGACTGGACCCTTCACCTTCCCCTTGCCGAGTTCACTTACAACAACTCGGAAAACACCTCCACTGGCATGACTCCCTTCTTTGCAGTCCATGGCCATCACCCCATTTTCGATCCCTCTATCATTCGTGATCCCTCTGTTGTGCCCTCTGCCGAAGAACGTGTCGACCGACTTCAGACCGTTCTCGAGGATCTCAAGGCCAACCTCCGGGTTGCCCAAGAGTCCTACACTGTGCAGGCCAACAAATCCCGTCTCCCCACTCCCGACATCTCCGTTGGCGACCTCGTTTTTCTGGATCGTCGCCACATTCGCACCCTTCGTCCCTCCAACAAGCTTGACCAGAAAAAGCTTGGCCCCTTTAAAGTTCTTCGCCGCATCAACCCCGTTGCCTTTGAGCTTAAACTCCCTTCCACACTTAAAGTTCACCCCGTTTTCCATGTATCCCTCCTTGAACCCCGAACGAAGGACATTGTTCCCGAGTTCACCCAACCAGAACCACCTCCCATTCTTGTTAACTCCCAGGAAGAGTTTGAGGTCGAGACTGTTCTCGATTCTCGGCTCTTCCGTGGTCGCTTACAGTACTTGGTTCAGTGGAAGGGCTATTCCGAGACTGACCGGTCTTGGGAGCCCGCTGCCAATGTTTCCCACGCCACTGATCTTGTTGCTGACTTCCACCTTCGCTATCCCTCAAAGCCGAAGGCGACGTCCGGAGTTCGTCGCTAAGGAAGGGGATGATGTTAGGGATAGCTCCTGCTTGTTCTCCACTTTGACTGCACACTTGGCTATTCTTTTGCCTTTCTGTTTGTTTGTGTGTAGCCTTGCAGTTCCCCTCCGATTTTCCGCCTTTTGCCTGTCTTTCCCGCTCCTTCCGCACTTCCGTTTTCCCGCGCTGCTCCGCTTCCTTTGTCTTCTTCGCACGCGCCGGTTTGTTTGTGCACGCGCCTTGCTGCGATTGGTTGCAATTCGGCTGCCGGTCATGTGTCCCCCCACCGGTGACTCATGACCTGCCTGACCGCCCCGATCTCTTGTTCATCTCGCATGCATTTGCCCCAACCTTATACTTGACCAATCCGCTTCTTGGACGTTGAGTCACATTGCTTCGCCTTTGCACGTTCCTCCTGCCAGGTGCTTCGCTTTTGCTTGCGCCTCTCTCGCTTTGGTTCTCTGCCTGTCTCGGTGGTCCTTCTCGGCCCTCGTTCGTGCATCGCCCCCTTCGCCCTGCTCGATCGCCCACTTTTCCCTCCCTTGGCCGCCCTTCGCTGCCAAGTCCGGACTTGTCTATAAATAGCCTGACCCCCGCGATGTGTAGTCGAACCTTAGCGTTCAAAATAGGACTAAATAAAGTGCCTTCTACTTTATTCTCTGAGTGTTCCTCACGTCTCATTTCGAGACTAGTCTTATCTTGAACGGATCTTTGCTTCCCTCGCTCCCTCTCCGAGTCCACTTCGGACTTTACCCTTGCCTTCCCTGAGCTCACTTCGAGCTCACTTCTTCTTTTGCCGTTGAGTCCCCTTTGGACTCTAACACAAAGTCAGAACGGCGACTGAGAGCATCGGCTTTGGTGTTGAGACGACCAGGGCGGTGGTAAATGCGAAAAGCAAAGTCAGAAAGGAATTGGGCCCACCGGAACTGGCGGCGAGAAAGTTGAGAAGCGGCAGTGAACCGGGTAAGGTTCTGATGATCAGAGAAAACAAGAGTGGGAATATCAGGGTCGGCAGCCATCAAGTAATGACGCCAGGCGGTAAAGGAATCGACAATGGCGAGGAGCTCTTTGTCGTGAGTGTCATAATTCACCTCGGCGGGACGGAATTGCCGAGAGTGAAAAGCAACGGGGTGAAGAGCGCCGTCAGGGTCAAACTGAGAAAGGACGGCACCCAAAGCAAAGTCAGAAGCATCGGGCTCGATGACAGCGGGTTTAGAGAAATCAAAGTATCGAAGAATAGGTGCGGAAGTGAAGGAAAGTTTAAGAGAATCAAAAGCCTCTTGGGCCTCGGGAGACCAAGAGAAGGTGGAGGATTTGGTAGTGAGGGAAGTCAAAGGACGAGCAAGTGCGGAAAAGTCCTTGACGAAGCGGCGGTAAAAGTTTGCGAAACCAATAAAGACTTGGATATCGCGAGCAGAAGAGGGAACAGGCCAAAGGGAAACGGCCTCGACCTTGGCAGGGTCCATTTTGATGCCATCGGCAGAAATGATCATGCCGAGAAAGTCAACTTCAGAAAGGTCAAAAGAACACTTGGCCGGATTGACCTTAAGGGAGTGTTCACGAAGGCGAGAGAGAACAAGCTTAACATGCTCCTCATGCTCCTGGGGATCTTTTGAGAAGATCAGGATGTCGTCAAGATAAATGACAACACAGACACCAAGGAGGTCCGAGAAGATGTCGTTCATAAAAAACTGAAAAGCAGCGGGGGCATTCGAAAGACCAAAGGGGATAACATTGTACTCAAATGAGCCAGATTTGCAAACAAAAGCAGTCTTCTACTCATCGCCCTTCTTGACACGAACCAAGTGGTAAGCATCAGGAAGGTCGAGGTGTGAGAAGACGCGGGCAGAAGAAAGTTTATCCAGAAGATCCTGGAAGAGGGGAAGTGGGTAACGGTTCTTCTTCGTGATGGCATTGAGGCCTCGGTAGTCGACGCAAAGGCGAAGACCACCATTGGGCTTCTTCACGAAGAAGCAGGGAGCACCAACGGGAGAAGAGGATTTGGAGATCCAACCACGTGCGAGGGCGTTGGTCAGATACTCCGAAAGAGCAGATTCCTCGGCCGGGGACAAAGGATAGACTTTCCCCGGCTTTGGCAAACGAGGTTCCTTTCCATCCTCGGTCCGTACAAACTCAATGGACAAGTCATACGGACGATGAGGAGGCAAGGAAGAAGGAGGGTCAGACTTGAGGCTGAAAACGTCGCCAAACTCATTGTATTTGAGTGGGACGCCTCGAGAGTCAACAGGGGTGCCAGACTCGGCATACACCTTCGTCGTGAGCACGGACCTTATCGACACCGTAGGATACGTCTCCGGCGAAGGAGGACGGATATCCATTTGGGCAGCGAAAATGTCGAGCTTGTCTTCCCGTGCAAGACGGAGAAGACTCGCCGCATTAACGAGCTCAATGTCGGGTGAAGATAAAGCCGTTGGCTCTTCAGAAAGCGAAGCAGAGTCAAGGCGGGAAGAAAGGGAAGGCGAAGTGCCAAAGGAGGGAACCGGTGTAAGGGAAGGACCGGAGGGAGGAGGAGTCAAAGGCGAAGTGCCCGAAGGGGGAGGCGAGGAGCCGGAAGCGGACGGAGTGTCCAAGGAAGAAGCAGAGACATCCGCGAGGATGTGTCCATCAGCAAGGCAAGAGGGATCGGAGAATGAAAGGGAGAGGGACTTCCAATTAACAACTGGATTATGCAAGCGCATCCAGGGAAGACCAAGAGTGATGGGAGTGGTGGAGAGTCGAGTCACAAGAAAAGAAATCGACTCGGTGTGGGAACCAATGGTCAGAGTCAAAGGCGCGGTTTGGAAACGAATGAAACCGGCCGAAGAACCATCAGCAAGGGAAACGGAGTAAGGAGTAGAAAGAGGGATAAGAGAGAGTTTATGGAGATCGGCAAAGGCAGGATCAATGAGGGCAAGAGCGGAACATCCATCATCAATAAAAACAGAAAGGGAGATGGAGACCGGGCCAGAAAGACTCATGACGATAAGAGTGGCCGGAAGAAGAAGCTTATCGTCCGATAGTGACGAGTCAGAGGGGGAAGATGTTCGTATCGCCGAACAGACCACCTCGCTTACTTGCGAGGTGCTGCTCGGCTGTGAGCATTTCCCGAGTTCCGTTTGACCAGAACCGGGCACTGCTGAACATCGCGACTGCCGGGACAAGACTTTTCCCCGCAGTACAAGCAGAGACCCTGCTCACGACGTCGCTTTTTCTCGACGTCGGAGAGCTTAGCAGGGCGGACCGAGACAGAGTCAAGGTCCATGGGAGTGGGTGCAGAAGAGGAGGAAGAAGAAACATGCGCGGGAGAATGGTGGTGATGGGGAGCAGAGCGAGAAGAAGGAGGAGGAGGTTGGGAACGGGAGGAGACCTTGAGACGATGGAGGGCATCGTCGTACTCGACCGCTGCCTTGATCAACTCGGGCAAGGAAGCGGGAGCGGGGCGGAGACCGATGAGGTGGAACTTGACCTCAGACTTCAAACCCTCCTTGAAGAAGTGCATCTTGGTGGGTTCGTCAGTCTGGACGCGGGCGGCGAGCTGGACGAAGCGGGTGGCGAAGGCTTGGCAGGACTTGAGCTGGACCAAGCGTTTGAGGTCGTTCAAGGCCTTATCTTGCGAGGAGGCCGTGTCCTCACCGAAGGTCGACTTGAGGGCAACTTCAAAATCCGCGAAGGAAGCCGGGAAGCGGTTGGCCATATAAAAGGCGGCCTCGTACCATTTGAAAGCTTCGCCGCGGAGGAAGGAGGTGGCATAAAGGACCTTCTGGCGCTCGGGCGCAAAGAAGGCAGGATCGGCGAGGAAGACGAGGTGGCACTGGGCGAGGAAGGCCGTCGTCTCGTCGCGGGAACCTAGGAACTCCTTGGGCTTGTTCACCTGGTAGACCTGGCGGGGAGCGGCGGCGGGAGCTTGCAGATCTTGGATCTGACGATGGAGAGCAGCGTTCTGGGTCATGAGGGCGTTCATACGCTCCTCCATGCGCGCCAGGTACGCATTGAGATCTGCCGGGGGTGCAGCAGGCTCAGCCATCGGATCGACGAGGGAAAGAGAGGCGAAAGAAGAAGAAAGGCCGGGAAGCCAAGAGGGAGCGTTCAAAATGATGTTAGAGTCCAAAGGGGACTCAACGGCAAAAGAAGAAGTGAGCTCGAAGTGAGCTCAGGGAAAGCAAGGGTAGAGTCCGAAGTGGACTCGGAGAGGGAGCGAGGGAAGCAAAGATCCGTTCAAGATAAGACTTGTCTCGAAATGAGACGTGAGGAACACTCAGAGAATAAAGTAGAAGGCACTTTATTTAGTCCTATTTTGAACGCTAAGGTTCGACTACACATCGCGGGGGTCAGGCTATTTATAGACAAGTCCGGACTTGGCAGCGAAGGGCGGCCAAGGGAGGGAAAAGTGGGCGATCGAGCAGGGCGAAGGGGGCGATGCACGAACGAGGGCCGAGAAGGACCACCGAGACAGGCAGAGAACCAAAGCGAGAGAGGCGCAAGCAAAAGCGAAGCACCTGGCAGGAGAAACGTGCAAAGGCGAAGCAATGTGACTCAACGTCCAAGAAGCGGATTGGTCAAGTATAAGGTTGGGGCAAATGCATGCGAGATGAACAAGAGATCGGGGCGGTCAGGCAGGTCATGAGTCACCGGTGGGGGGACACATGACCGGCAGCCGAATTGCAACCAATCGCAGCAAGGCGCGTGCACAAACAAACCGGCGCGTGCGAAGAAGACAAAGGAAGCGGAGCAGCGCGGGAAAACGGAAGTGCGGAAGGAGCGGAAAAGACAGGCAAAAGGCGGAAAATCGGAGGGGAACTGCAAGGCTACACACAAACAAACAGAAAGGCAAAAGAATAGCCAAGTGTGCAGTCAAAGTGGAGAACAAGCAGGAGCTATCCCTAACACCAGGATGTCTCCTTTGAAGTTGGAGACCTTGTCTACCTGGACGCCGACAACATCAAGGTCCCCGAAGCCCAGTCAAAGAAGTTGTTGCCCAAGTACCGAGGACCGTTCAAGATAGCGGCCCGACCCAGTCCCCTCAACTACCTGTTGGACTTGCCACCTGGAAGCAAGCTCCATCCTGTCTTCCATGTGTCCAAGCTGCGTCGCCACACGACCCGCAGTCCAGCACAGTTCCCCGACGCCGACGAAGGTGTCCCGGACGACGCACCACTGGAAGACGACCTCGGACAATACTATACTCAAGAATATGAAGTCGAAAGGATCGTGAGGCACAAGAAAGTGGCTGATGGGTCACTTCGGTTTTATGTCAAGTGGGTTGGTTACCCACACTCGGGCAACACATGGCAAACACTGGAGGACTTGTCCCATGCACCCGAGGAGCTGAGTAAATACGGTAAACACCTCGAGGAGCCCCAAATAAAGAGCACACGCAGGGCTCCTCGCAGGAAGCCTTCTTAAGTGTGGGAGTGTAGGAGATGGTATCTCCGACGCTGTGCTGCGCGTACTGCGCGTACTGCGCGGCGCAGTGGGTCGTGACCTGTGCTGCGCTTTGCGTTTTCACGCACCGCAGGCAGGCCACCGCAGGGTATACCTGCGGGTTGCCCCCGTTCCCCCCGTTTGTCTGGAGTTCGGTTTTATCGTGAATAAACGTAAGTGCTCCCCGAGCTCACCCGTCCGCTAGAGTAGCCTAGCACCGCCCTGTTCTGCCCCGTCCTGTCTTGTCTTGTACCCCCTCCCTCCCCGTCTTGCCCCAACGTCCCAGTAGTGGACGTTACAGTCAGTGCCATCCTGGTCGTTGTCGCCATCCTCATCATCATCACCACGGCGCCGAATCAAGACCGAGTTCGAGGCTGACCGAGCAAAATCGGGATTTGATGACCCGAGATCTACGTTATCGAGTCTGCGGCTGTCCGCGGGCAGCTGGGCGTCATTGTCGTCGTTGGCGGGCTGCGGTTGCGGCTGCTCATGACCAGAGAAGGCGAAGCCCTGGGAAGGTCCTAGCAGGATATCAGTGCCTCCGTGAAGCCCAAACCAGTCCTCCTCATCGCTGTCAAAGGTGTACTCTCGATCGTATCGGGCAGGGTGTCTTCGGTATGAGCGTCTGTCCGATTCGCTTTCGCTGGTCGATCCTCGAGACTCTGGTCGCTGGGAGGACGGTCCAGTTTCTGAGTTAGCTTGGCTTCGAGAAGCAGACGAGCGGAGACGGCTGCGAGCCAGGCCCATGGCTTCCTCGAGATGCTGGTCAAGCAGCTCGCCAAGCGCCTGGGAAATGTTGGGCGAGTCCCCATCGGACGGGAGACGAGGTCGAGAAGCTGGAGCTGCGCTGGTCGCTGGTGGGCCGCCATAGGCGCCGAAAGGAGGCAAGGGAAAGAGCGACGACAGCGGCCTTGAGTCGGATGGGGTGCCCCGGTTCAAGAGTGCACCGATCGAGTTGGAGCGTCGGCGGCTCTGTGGAGGGGCAGACTGGTTGTCGGCGCCGTCGCTGGATGGGTTTGCCCTCCACGAGCCGAGGCGAGCCGACGAGCTTTGTTGGGCAGCGCCATCTGGAGTTCGTGACGTTGACGGTGACGGTGGCGGTCGCGGTCGCAGCAGATCAAGCAGAGAAAATGCCGGACGCTCGTCGTTGTCGCCGTCCTGACGGGCACCGCCTGTCGCCCCAGAGTCGTTTGTAGAGGCGCCCGACCGAGTCGGCCCTGCGTTTGAGGATTGTGAAGGCGGCGGCATGGGAAAGGGTGGGCGGGTTCGTATGATGGCCACCAGCGTTGGACGGATCGGGCGAGCGGCACCGCCAGGCTCGCCTTGGCCAGCCGCTGCACCCGGGCGATCGTCGTGCATATGAGGTCCGGTCGAGGCAGAGGGGTGTGGCGGCCTCCTATTGGAATCGGAGGCATCCTGGGGGTCTTGATGGGGGCGTGGCTCGACACCAGCACTGCGACAGATCGGACAGCTGTTGACATACGACGTCAGCCAGTGGTCGATACAGTCCTGCAAGGCAAATCCGACTTTGAGTTAGCTCGACGGGTCCGAGGTGGCACGCGACCAGCACATAGTCCTCCAAAACATACCTTGTGGAAGCCGTGCTTGCACTTCATCACACGGAGCTCGTCACCTTCCTCGTAAGGACACAGACAAATCGTGCACTTGTCCAGGGTCGAAGCGAGCAAATCTGTGGCACTGGGCTCGGGCTTGGTTCCAGTGCTGCTGCCGGCGCTACTGCCATCTCGCTCCACGCCTTTGATTTCGGCCGATTCCGAGACGACGACGGACGAGTCCAGTTGCATGGCGTTCGCGGTGATCTCGATCGGGCTCACAGCGTCGATAGCGGTCTTGTCTCCCCCCACGGGATTCTTGCGGTACTTGAAAACAGTAAGCTGCTCATCAACATCTTCACGCTGGGCGTTACGGGCACGGGCGGGCCCGATCAGCTCCCCAAGCCTCAGCAACGCCTCGTAGCCATCCACTGCACCGTTCTCGTCACCCAAAGGCGTAGGTGGGCGGATGGCACCAAGAAACTGGCCAAACATAGCCATCATGGCCATTGCCGCCAGTTGATTGCGTCGTCTCTGGGAGGCCTCGTCGGACTCGTTTTGTCGCTCGGGCCGTTCGGAACGAGGGTCCTCCGAGCCGCCAGATGGTTGCGGGGCTGGAGTCGGAGGTCTTGCAGCACCTGGTGGCGCCGATGACTGGGACTGGGTTTGAGGCCCTGCAGCTGGGCTACCGGGGGCCGGACGGGCCAAAAACGGGAACAAGAACGGCAAAGGCGGAAGTCCAGCGTTTGGGCCAGCTTCGGTGGCATCGAGGGGCTGACTGGGAGATGCGTTCATCAGGTTGTGGAGCGGGTCGGACGGCTCCTGAGAATCTGTCTCGTTCATTGCGGTTGGGGGACGATCTGAGACCAAGACGATTGTGAAGGCGTAGCCCATTCCAGGGTCGGCGCTGTTTTCTGAGGCTGGGCTCTCGAGACCCTGTGATGAGTTCATGCTGGATGGCGTCGGTGCTCGCTCGGATCCCGAGGTGGCAGGATGACCACCGATGCGGCCCTGCTGTGCTTCAATCAGAGCACGCAGCAAGGCACCAAGAGACGCACCGGGGGGCAGATGCGATCCTGATGAGCGATCTGATGCAACAGAAGACGTGGTCGGTGCCTGGGCACTTGTCTGGGTCGCATCCGAAAGAGTGGTTGCGGATAGCAGCGGGTCGGTGGGACCAGAGGGAAACACCGAGCTGTATGGAAGAGGAGCCGGCTCGACGGGGGACTCCAATGGCATGTCGGATAGCTGGGATGGTTGCGGCGAGGGCGCCGAGGCGCGGCTCAGTCGAGGCGGGGCCGACAGCGGTGCGGATGCGTTCACAGGCTCCATAGACAGTGTGGGTGATGCATTGGTAAAGGAAGGTGGGACTTGGTTTGTGAATGCTGGAAGCAAGGCTGCGGAAGGACTGGAGGGAGCTTCGGAAGGCACCCGAATAGGCGACTGTGGGACGAGCGAGTATCGGTTCGAGTGACGGGCAGTGTCTGAAGATGATCCCGAGAGCCGCTCAACATGGGCTGATTCTGTCGGAGTTGGTAGAATTGTTTCGAGGGGGCGATCTGAGGATGTTGCAGATACATCAACAACGTGCTCGGTTTCTTCGAAAGACCGAGCAACTCGCACTGGGTCCGCTTCCGAGGCGCTCGACCCAGCCGGGTCTGAGGGGATGGGGATCGGTGGGGGTCCAGACTCGTGAAACGGACTGGCGGAAGGCGAAGCGACGATCATGGTGGTATCCGGAGCCGACCCAGCGCAAGGATCGACATCCATGTGATCCTCCAAGGCTGCGTTTGATGTTGCTGGCGGTGTGCTCTCGACGGGCGTAGGAGGAACTCGAGTCGACAACAAGGGAGTTTCAATACGGACAGGAGTGGTGTTGGCAGGAGTGGGCAGGCTCTGCTGGATCCAAGTTGACTGGGAGCCACTTGATGATGCCATGGCGGCGTGACGAGACGCCGGCGCAAGCGTATTTGGGGGCAGAGAGTCGGCGTCGATCAAGGTGGGGGTCTCGGATGCGTGAGTCAAAGCATCGGGCTTGTGAAGAGGCAAAGCTGGGCTCATAGGCGACTCGACTGTGTTGTGGGGCAAGGAATGAGGTTCGTTGGTCTCGGAAGAGTGGTGTCGCGGGACAAGACGGCGGAAGATTGTCCTGACGGACTGGAGGAGGCCCCCGGATGGAGTCGATGGCGTGGAGGCTGAGTTGCAGAAAGGCGCGAGCGAGGGGGATTGTGGAGAGGGGGCGGCCGAGGAAGCAAGCAAATATGTTTGTGAAGAGGAGGAGGCATTGAGAATACAGCCAAAGAAGAAAGAGCGCAAGGAGGGTGGCCAGAGAAAGCAAAAGAGGGAAACGCAGCGATTAGAGAGCAGCGGCGATCGGCCCTGCCAACCCAATAAAGATGAAGTGGAGCCGAGACGAAGATGGAGGGGGGGGGCAACGAATTACAAACCTGTTGAGGATCTTGAGGGCGATCCATGCATTGGTGGGCTTGCTAGATTCCCGTGCTCGCTTGCTGTGAGAGGACGATCAAGACGGACGATCGAGACAGACGATTGAGACGGACGATCGAGACGGACGATCAAAAACGACACAGATAGGGGCGATGTCGTCAGCACAAAAGAAGCGACCGACGAAGTGCGATGCGTCGTAGATTGCTCCGATAGATCGCGCAGACTGAGACTGCAAGCAGAGCGAGCGACTTGCGACGAGATTGGAGACACGGGAAAGTGTCGACGGGCACCAGGCAAGGCGGATGATACACGAAGAAATGCACGGACTGGCTGGCAGAGGAGCTCAGGCGAGCGTGCATTCCAGAGCACAAATGCCTCCGCCAAGCAGCGACGGCCGATGCAGGCCCAGGACTGTCTGATTCCCTGCATCATGCAGCCACCCGACTGCGAGGCTGCAACCACGAGGTATGGTCAGATGCCTACCACTTGAGGTGTCCAGACGCAGAGGACGGTTGGGATGCTGCAATGGCACTTCGGGGGATCGTTCGGACGCTGCGTTCTGGGAGGGTGCTGACGGTGCCTGGGGAGTCATATCGAGACCGAGGCAAGACATGAGCGAGCGCAATGCAAATGGAAAACACCACAAAGGTCGGGCGCCGAGAGAACAAGAGTGACGGGGGCTGGAGACGACCGGCAATGCACAAGCAGCGGGGAAAGCCGAGCGGCAGGACGGGGACGAAGGAATGCCAAAAGCTCGGGGCTGTCAGCCAGGAAGACTCACATCGCTGGCGGGAGGGCAGGTCAAAGAAGGGCTCTCGCTTGGCTGTATCTGCCAAATGTGAAGTCAAGGCTATGGTAAGAATCTCAGCCATGGATTGATGACCTCTGGTGCTGAGGGGGAGGAGTGCGCAAGGAACTGGTGATGCAGAGGCGATGCAGAGGCGATCGGGCTGGCAGAATACCGACGTTATGCGACGATCTCCGACCCCATCTCCAGAAGAAGGGTGAGTTTGAGGAAGACATTCAAGAGCTGGCACAGGCAGGCAGGCACAGAGACGGGATTATATGGGATCGATGAGATAGATGAGGATGATTTGTGGGTGCAGAAGCAAAGTGGCAACTTGGTGGATTTGGCCGCTTGGGTGGAGAAGTAAGCGAAAGAGAGCGTGAGCGAGAGCTTCGCAGGACTGGAACTGAAGGTTCGCGGACGACGGTCCTGGCTGCCGGAAGACGGGCCAGCAGCAACAGAGCCCGGACGAAGGAGGGGGTCAAGTGAGCGGCAAATCGGGAGGGGAGAAAGGGACGACAGATCACCAGGCCAAGGGGATTTCAAATGAGGCCGAGGTTTCCACAGAACCGGAGAAAGAAGCGGAGAGGCTGGGGCGGCGAAGACGAGCCTGGAGGGCCACGGGGCCAAGAGAGGACGACGAGAGGAGCCAAGGAAGGAGACCAAGGGAGGGCCCGGCGAGATCGGGCAACGAGAGAAGCACGCAGAGAAGCACGAACGAACGAACAAACGACGACAACGACGACGACCAAGGACGAACGACCGAGGACGAACGACCAAGGACGAATGGCGAACGACCAGGGCAAGTGGCGGCAGACCGCGGCTTTGAAATGCTCTCACGACACTCAAGCAGCGAATCGAATTGACAGCGGGTTGTATCGTCCACCGGCCTTATTGCGAACTCATTTTGAAATGGGAGACCCAAACGAGAAGGAAGGTGTGTCCCATTGGTTACTCGCATAGTATTCACCCCCCCCCGCACATGTCGCCAACAGCGGTTTCGCATCAGTCGGCGACACCCTGATATTCGATGGCTGCCTGGCCCTTGCAGCAGCAGCAGCAGCAGCAGCAGCAGCAGCGTGCGTCGCTCTTGCCGTCACCAGCCTGCACCGTGGTCTGTTGCTTCGACAGCATCGATCATCCATAACCGCTGTATTTCGAGCGAGACCCGGCTCATCCGCAATCACTTCGACCCTGCCAGGCTGTCCACTGATTCTTCCATGCTCTCGGGAAGAGCGCTATCTTCGGACACAAACAGGTCGGTCGACTCGGAAGCGAGTACCTCGTCGTCCCATGGTAGCTCGTAATCGTCACTGTAGGCATCGCTCACCGAATGCTCGTGGCGGCCATCTTCCGAGCCGCTGTCTGCGATGTGCTCCAAGGTTCCATCATCACTGTCGTGCTCGTAAAGGAGCTCGTCCGCGGCCCTTTCGGGATCTTCGCCGCTGTCTTCGTCTGAGTCGGTGTCGTATTTATCCGAGGCGGCGGTGTGATCGTCTGTGTCGACTCGGTCTTTGGATCTCGAGGCTTTGGTCAGAGCAGTACTCTGGCTGTTCTTGATTTGATGGCGCGAGCCATTCGTCTCGGACGCATCTTCATCGGCGAGTTCGGAGGAGGACTGCTCTTGCGATCCGTCGTTGCTCTGCGATTCGTCGTTGCTCTGCGATTCGTCGTCCCACTCGGACACATACGAAGCTTCATCGCCTTCTATCTCTGACCCGCTTCCGACTTGAGCATATTCATCATCGTGGTCGTCGTTGTCGTCATTGTCCTCGTTGCTATAGTCATCGTCATCATCGCTATAGTCATCGTCATCGCCATTGCCATCGCCATCGCTATCGCCGTCGATATGCTCGTTGCTCCCATCTTCATATCCGCTTCCGTCGTTACTTTCGTCCAAATGCTCCTCCCTCACTTCTTCTTGCCCGGTGTCTGCGCTTTCATCGCCCGTTTCTTCATTTTCCTCGATGAGTATGCTTTCGTCGCTTCTGCTATTGTTATCGCCAGATGAGCTCGAGCTCCTTCTTCGCACGGGTGCCGGTTGCTTGTTCTTTGAGGGATATAGCCCCGAGTCGGCGCTCGGCCTTTGTGAGCGACCCTGCTGCTTCAAGGAGCTCAAGCCAATGGGCTCGTCGATCTCGGAGACACTGTCAAGAAGAACTCGCTCACCAGCTTCCCTTGGCGGCTTGCTGTCCAAGGAGCTCGGTGGGTTGGTACTTTGCTCGGCCGTCTTGGTGGGGGGCATGCCATCTCGTGCTCCCCTCGGACTTGCTTGGTCGCGCTCGGTCGCAGCAGATATTCCTCTGATGTTGCTTCTGCTGCCTCGTACGCTCGTGCCTTTTTCGGGCTTGAAGCTATCGGGCTGGTTCGGAAGCATCGAGTGGCCGGCAAGCGTGGCTAGTGTGCCATTTGAGGTGCTGCTGGATTTGGGCTGGGTGCTCATCGTGTCTTGCGAGCGGATGTTGCTCGAGAAACGGATGCTCCCGAGAGTGCTGAACTTGATGGATGCAAACGAGATGTTGGAGATCGAGTCGCTCGGCACAGATGAGATATTTTGGCTGGCTTCGACATTGCCTGGCCTCGCTTCGCCGCCCAATTCGCTATTGGTGTCCTTTGCGTCTTCCATGGCGTAGTCGAGGAGAATGTCCCCCACGATGGACCGAATCTGGCTGCGATCTTCTTCGATAGGGCACTGGCCCAAAACGTGCTTCTCTACTTGCTCGAACTGTGGCTCCTCGACCAGCGACGACCAGATTCTTTCGATGATGAACGCGAGTCTTTGCAAAATGAGATCAAAGTCGACCACCGAGATCGACTTTGAGATCCGCGCCTTTGTTACCAGATCAAACCCGGAATAGATCTGAGTAGTCTTCTCGGTCAGCGCCGCTTGTGTTTGTTCCCGGAAGCGACTCGCTTGAAGAGCCAGCTCGACCAATAGTGTCGACTGTTGTTCATGCCGTGTCAGATGCGAGAGCCCCGAAAACGAATGCATCGTCATTTGAAGAGCGTTCAGGAAAACCAAGAGCAGTCCGACATTGGCCGAATGTATATCGCCAGCAAACGAGAAATGAAACACAGGGTTATCGGTCGTTGAATAAGCACGGTCAAGGGCGAAATGGAAAGCGACCATCAGGGCCACCGTGTGCGGACTTCACCACCAGACACACCGCCTCTCTTCTGACCCATGATGCATTCAGGGGTGCCTGTTTCAGACCTTGAATTTGTTGGCGGCGGCGTCCTTTTCTCCACCAAAGCCTTGAGTGTACACAAAATCGAGAAACCGCTTGAGCTTGTTCTCTGCCATCGGGACCTCGACCTTTAGCGGCGACGTACAGGAATCATACGCAGGCACCGGCCCAAAGTCAATGTCGATGCTTGGAGACGGGTAGAGCGGATCGAGCCTCGACAGGAGGCGGGCACGTATATGTGCTTGGCTGTCAAAGTATTCTTCCACTCGGGTCGCGAATTCACTCAGCAGTCCGGCAGTGACATCCTCCAGATGCAACTTGTAAAGCAAGTGAAACTCATAGGCACATTCCCTCAGGACAGGGCCGACGCTTTGGAGCGTGTGCAATAAATCTGCCCGATCAAAACAAGGAACCGACGGTGAGCTCTCGAGCCGATGGAGGGAAAGCCGTTGCCCACGTTGAGGTCCACCATCGCCAACGAGGGTCGCCGGTCCCCGGTCAAATTGGCTGTTACAGCCATGTGTCCATGTGTCCATGTGCCCGTGGTCCCGAGCTACTCCGAAACGTTGCCATGTTGTTGAAGGATGGCCTGGAGCAGCGTGGTGATGTAGCTGCCGGCGTTGCAGCCAAGCTACACTAGCGGTGCTCATGCTCACCTTTCTTGGTGTATCCCCTCTGAGCCACAGCCGCCTCAACAATACTTTTGGCCACGGAAGTGAGCCGGAACTCAAAGTGACTGTCGAGTGGCTGGTGCTGTGGTTTGAAGTCGTTTGCCGAGTTCACGTATTCCCGTGTCGACTCGGGGCTGGGCACCGGTAATTCGGCAAAGGTAAAGTCGCCATTGTATGCCCCTCGCAACAGCGACAGCATCTGGTCGAAATAGAGATCGTATGACTGGGCCGGTTGGATGAGCGACAAGTGGCAGTCCCTCACCACCCAAAAGATGCGGCTGCATGTTCCCCGTGGAGGCGCAATGTTTTGAGCCTCAAGGGCCCGCTTGGTGGAAGAGAGCTCCAGAAAGCACTTGTTGTCGATACATCCACGGAAACAGTTCCACACCACCACCGTTGAAATCATCAGGGTGAGGGCAAGAATGTCGTAGTTGATGAGGTCGAGGCTGGCGTCATAGAGCCCTTCGACATCGACCACCAGGCATACCGCTCCGCCATCTTGACTCTTGCGGAAGCATCCGATGACCGAGGTCTCTGCGGCCGGATCCATTGCATCACCGACAGCGAAAGCATTGCCCTGGTTCATGCCAAGCAGTCGGTTGGCCAGGAGCGACTTGCCTGTGCGGCATTTGCCAACCACCGAGACAACCTCGACCTGGACATGTTCTGGCAGCGACTGTATGATTTCGAGTGCGCCGTTTGCGAGGACCAGTGAGCCTGTGACGGTTTTCTGAAAGAGGACAAAGCTTGTCTCGGGAATCGGCGGAGAGGTGTCCAGGGGCGGCGGTTTGCCAGGCGGTGGTCCGCTGGACTGCTTTGGGATATCGTCGATGGGAACAATCTCCCTATTTTTCTTGGTGCAGCTATTTCCCATGGTCAGTGCGATCTAGAGACTCAGGCTCGGTCGTCGCAAGGCCTGTCGTTGAAGGAGGGGGAGAGCGGATTGATGCGAGGCCGAATTGCTGATGCGAGGCGAGAGTCGTCGGGTCGCGCCGGCCAAGCCCGCTTGGTGTCTGCGCAAATGGAGGTGCAGATGACGGATATCGAATGGCGGCTCTCCAGGTGTGAGAAATCCTGGATGCTGTGCTGGAGTGCTGGCTGAGGGTACAAGTCGCTGACCAGGTACTTGTGTGTGGGAAGTGTCGGCGTCCGCCTTGGAGTGAAAGCAATCGATGTAGCCCTTTTGGAACCAAGCCGGGCCGCTCAGTATTTCAGCCCTTCGTCCACTCTGGCTGATGGCTCTAGCTCTGCTCTGGCCCGGCCCGGCCTGGCTGCAACCGCACATCGGAAACCCTGCCTGCTCGGCAATCTGATGCTTCTCGACCGCCCAGCCTTCTGGAAACACCTGGTCACGTGGTCGCCCGATCCGCCCCTGGTTTGGCCGAGGCGGTGCTCGTTGGCCTGGGTCTCGCCGTCTCCTGCATCTGCCTCCCCCTCCTTCCTGGGCACTCATCGACGTCTTGGCCATGTACGGAGCCGGCCAGAGCTACGGCTACCCGCAGGGGTTGACTGCAGAGCAGCTTCAGTTGCTCCAGCAGCAACAGCTCCAGCAGCAACAGCTCCAGCAACAGCAGCAACAGCAACAGCAACAGCAGCAGATCCAACAGCAGCAACAGCAACTCGCGTTCCAGCAACAACAGCAGCAGCAGTTGGCTTTCCAGCAGCAGCAACTTGCCGCCCACCGAACTGGGTCTCCATCGCTGATGTCCACCCATTTGACCGGTGGCGGCTACTCCCAGAGCATTGTTTCTACCCCTGCTCTGTCCGTCCACAGCACCGGTCCAGGATCCCAAAAGTCCGTCAAGCTCTCCGGCAAGAGTATGTTTCGATCCAGCGATTTCCCTGTTATTTTGGCGAGAGAGTGGATGCTGGGACGGTTTTCATTTTTCCACACGCATGTGCTCTCTGCGTCAGCCGAAGCTGCGACGTCATCGGGCCCTCTTGAATATGTTTGGACTTTTGGTGGCAAATCCTCTCCCCAGCGTGTCTGCTTCTCTGGATGGATACCCACCCATATCCTGACGTCTGACCCGGATCTCCTCTCCGTATCCAGTCAACTTTTCATTTATCGATCAGGCCAATCTTGTCGGATATGAGGCAACGTTCGGCCAGTACTGTTCCGATGGCTCCGGAAGGATGCCAGGTAAGGGAGTCTCTTCTGCCGTTGGGGCAGCCTTGGACCACCTCCTCCTGTCCTTGGCCCCTCATCGTGCCCACAGAGGCAGGCTGGCCTTGAGCTGGGACCGGTCTTCCCATGACCAGCGCTGTCCCTGCGTTGTTCGAGGCCAAAGTCATTCTGGATTCGGTTATTGGGTGGATCGAGAGCATCGACGTTTCTAACATCTTCATCCCCTCCCCAACCAGCCGACGCTGTCGTCGGCGTCCTCTCCAAGTCCGGGCTCCACAACGCAGTCCTTGGACAAGTCTGGTGAGCGTTCCCACGCTTGCTCAGAGCCAGCGGGCTCTAGTTCTGCTTGGGTCGTAGGCTCCAGACGCCACGCTGTCGATGCTGTCGATGCTATCGATGCTGTCATACTATTCTCCTGACTCTCTCCCTCTCGTTGTTTAGGTCTCTCTGTGCTGTTTCTGGCGGGAACGCCCTGAGCTTCCCAGAGTTTGCCTTGGCGATGCACCTCACTCGACAGGCTCTCAGCGGTAACAACCTGCCACAGGTGTTGCCTGAGCATATTCAAGCCGAGCTGACTGCTGCCATCGCCATCGCAGCCAGCTCCCTCTCCCCCGGCTCGCCAGAGTCCTCTCATAGCTCCGCCAGCAAGGCACCATTGAATGTCGCTCCTGCTCCTCGCAAGGATGGTGTTCGCTGGGCAATTGATGCCAGCGAGAAAGCCAGGTTCGACGCTGTCTTCAAGCAGAGCGACCCAACGTCGAGCGGATATATCTCAGGTATCAATTGCGGCCAACCGTACCACAGCCGAAAAGCCTCCCTCTTTGCCATGGGCACAGCGATCTGACAGCCGCTTCCTTTTGGCGCATCCAGGCGACCGTGCCTACCAGATATTTATTCAGTCCGGGCTCCCAAAGAACATTCTGGCCCAAATATGGTATGTTGGCGATGATATGCTAAAGTACAGGGCAGGATAGCAACTTGCAGTGAATGTTGAGTGGATGTGTTACTGTGTGCTGCTGTGTGCTGCCGTGTGCTGCCGTGTGCTGATTGCTGTCTCGTCCGATTACAGGAAACTCTCGGACTCCCATAATCACGGCAAGCTCAACCCGGACGAGTTCGCTGTCGCTATGTACTTGATCCACAAGAAGCTCGCAGGTTACGACCTACCCACCACCTTGCCCCCCGAGCTTGTTCCGCCCTCGACTCGCGACCTGGCCTCGGCCACGGCGCTGATGAAGAACCAGGTTATCAACGATGTTGTGATCAACAAAACGGGCATCAGTCCCCATGGCTCGTTTTCAAACCTCACCAGCGACCCGCTCATCCAGAGTCAGCTCCAACCCACCCGTTCCAAGATCGACAGCGACGCCGATGCCAAGGCTGCCGCCGAGGCAAAGAAGAAAGAACTTTCCGAGGAATTGCGCAAGAAACGCGACGAATGTCACAGCGTCCAGTCCCAAGTCAATGCCTCGCGAGTCATTGCTGAAGATCTCGAGAAGAGCATCGCAAAATACCGCCAGGAAATCGCAGATGCCCACGACCTGATTGTCGAGGCCCTGAATCTCAATCAAGTGCTGGTTAACCGCGAGGCTCCTCGGCTCCATCTCGATTCCAACAACCAACGTGATCGACTGAAGCTCGAGGCGACCAGGATCGAGTCAGAGATCCAGGCAACCTCAAGAGATATCCGGGCGTTGGAAGGAGCGATCCTCGATAACAAGACAGCCGTCAGCCAGAAGCGGGGCTCGCAGAAGAGCGCTCCAGCTGCGGTTCCGGGCTTGGACCTCACCGCCCTACTGGGTGCAGCCGGACAGTCTGACGCTATGAGCCAGCTGCTGGCTCAGAGGATGAAGGCTTTGGGCGTCTCCAGTGGCGAGACGTCGGCGACAGACGTACTCAAGTTCAAAGAAGAGCGACTGACGCGCGAAAAGGAAATCGATCAGATCGAAGAGGCTACTCGAGCCCTTATGGACAACATTTGCAGGGCCTTGGTTCCTTCCCTTGCGCAGTCGTCCAAGGCCCAGTTCAAGAGCTCGTGGGAGCCGCACATCAACGATAAGCTCAAGTACGAGGACGGTATTGGGCTTCGCAGCAACATTGCCCGAGAAATCGCCCAGGACCTCAAGCGCCGCACGCCTGTCGTGACGGTGGCCCCGCCCAAGCTTTTGGCCGATCCTGTCGTGTCTGCCCGTCCCATTGATAACCCCTATCGGCCCACCGAGCCTGCGCCTGCTCCTGTGTCCTTTGCGGCCACCAGAACAGCCACAGCTGGTGCTTTCTCGAGTGCAGCACAGCAATCTGCAAGCACCACCACCGATCTGTTTGGGAGTTCCAAGGAGAGCGTCCCCGGCATTGGCCAAGCGTCCAGCTTCTCGACTGCAAGTTACTTCAACAGTCCGTTCTCCTCCAAAAGGCCCGAGCCTACTCCTGCTGAGCTTCCCGGTAGCGTTCCGGCCACACCGGCTCCAGTTCAAGAGCCCCGAATCCCGCCCAATGAACCACCTCCAAAGCCCGACCCTTCAGTGGGCTCTTCTGCGGCCATCTCCGCGTCGGCGCCCGCTCAGAGCACCAATCCCTTTGCTGCATTCGCAACCTCGACCTCCATCAGCAGGGCTGACGAGCCACGCATTGGCGACTTCGCCTATGAACCTGTTGGCGAGAAGCCCCGTGAAGCGCCATCGACTTCCTCACTCGAGCGCCCCTCTCCCTTTGAAATATTTCGACAGCGAGACGCCGAGAGCAAGGCTACGGAGCGTAAGAGCGAGCGGTCGACGTCACCAGCTAAGCGCCCGCCCTCGCCGCCCAAGCCATCGTTCCTAAACGCCAGGGAGCCATCGCCCAGCAGCCACACTAGCGAGACCCTGCCGGAAATCCAGAAGAGCAGCTTCTCGGTCAAGCAGTTTGCCACCAGCCTGTCGGCCCAGCAATCGGGCTCCCAATCCGATGGAGCTACCTCCACACCTCCGCGCGCAGCCCCCCCTCTCCCTGCGATGGCCTCTTCCATTGGCTCGGTCAAGCAAATGGCGTCGTCTTTCAATCCATTTGGGCCTGCTCCAAAGGAGACTGCATCTGCATCTGCATCCCTGAGCCCCGCTAGCGAGGCAAACAATCCCTTTGGCAGCAGTCGCCCTGCTACTTCTGAGGCCTCTCGTGCGGTTGGCGGGTCTGTCGACCGTGTGGCCGATGCCTCCCACAAGGGTAGCTTCCAGGCCGCACTCCGGGCGATTCAAAATTCAAAGACAGAAGTCTCTAACGACGACAACTCCGCTCCCGCTGGGGGCTTTGCCCCTGTCTCGATGCCATCGCACGCTGTCTCTCCGAGCACCGCATTTGCTCCGCCGCCCCCACCACCGCCCCCTCCTCCTGCGATCGCCTCGGTTGCAACTCATGAGTTCGCCCCTCCGCCTCCACCTCCGGTCTCTGTGCCATCCGGTCCGCCTCCTCCTGGTGCCAGCAACGGCTCTGTTCCGCCTCCACCTCCGCCTCCCCCACCTCCTGGAGGAGCACCCGTCAAGAACTGGCGCGCCGAGCGGGAGGCGACTGTTTCTGCAGCTGGCGCAAGCGAGCAGCCCAAGAGAAAGCCGACGCCTGCATCCGTTGGTGCAGTTGGTCCCTCACTCTTTGGCCTTCGAGATGGCTCTGCCGCTGCCGCTGCCTCAGTCGGAAAGGTCAGCAGCAAGATCAAGGATTTGCAGAGCAATATGTCCGGTATCTTTGGCGGATCAGCTTTGCCTACCACCTCGAGCGCGCCTCTGGAATCATCAGTCAAACCTTCAGCCCCCGCCCCCGAGCAGCAAGTCTCAGCGTCCGCACTGAACCCACCACAGAGTCTCTCAGCGACTTCGGCCGAGCGCGCATTGGTGGGTCAAGGTGATATTGCAGGAGACACCAACGAGCCAAAGCCCAGCTATACGCTGGCTCCTGTGCACGCCCCCGCTCAGACCGATATCTCAGGCGGCTGGGAGATTCTTGACAAGCACGAAACTGTGCCAATGGAGGGTATGTATTCCTATCAGTCCTTGGGTCATCGGATTCGGTGTTGCACTGGAATACGGGCAAATTCCAGAGGCCGACGACTCACTTATCTCTATGGGCACTGTCTTGCCTGCTGTCCACAGACGCACAAAGCTCCCCGGTTGTTGTGATCGAACCTGAGACAACGCTCTATCAGGTCAAGTGTCTATTCAAGTTTGAGGCCATTCGTGCCGATGACCTATCCATGGCACCCGATGATATCATCGATGTTCGACGAGAACAGGGCGATTGGCTCTTTGGCTGCGACTCCAATGGCAATCAAGGATGGATCCCGCGCAATTATGCCGAGAGATTCGATAGCGCGAGTCCGGTCGAAGCCGCCCAAACATCGGAGAGATCGTTTATCTGCCACGCAGAGGCACTCTACGAGTTCCACCCCTCTCGGGACGACGAAGTTGCCCTGGCCGTTGGAGAGATTGTCGGGGTGCTGCAGAAAGTCGATGCCGACTGGTGGAAGATTCAGAAAGCTTCCGGAGACAGCGGACTTGTACCGGCGGCATACGTCCAAGAGCTCGGTGCGGATGACAATCGCCAACTCGGCCTTGGAGCCCCCGGACCGGACAACGCCGACTCTCAAGGAAGTTTTGGTCGCGACCAATTTGAGGATAGTCCCTCGAGTGGGTTCGGGTCGGCCAATCCCTTCGGGAGTGCCGGGGCGACCGAAGGTTTCCCGCAGCATGGATTGCCTTCGTCGGTATCGTACGGCAATCTCGAACTGAGCCGCAGTGTGAGCTTTGCATCCAACCCAAGCGACGCTCGCGACATCAACATCACCTCGGGCTCGTTCTATGGAGACTCGCATCTGTCTCCTGACGCACTCGGAGCCTCTCTGAGCCGCAGTCCGAGTATGATGCAATACGTAAGTTGAAGACGACGCACATGCTTCTCCGGTGGTGTGCGCGAACGATGCTGAGGAGTCCCACTTCATGCCAGGAGAAGGACGCGTAAATGGGGGAACCCGGTCAGACCCGATCAATCAAGAGACAGCCGAGATCCATGGCGCCGCACTGGTGCACGCGAGCTCGGTTAAATTGGGCATAGAATACATACTCATTGTGTGTGGATGATATACTGACTGCGTCGTCATCACTCTGCATCGCACCAAAGTCCTCGAGCCAGCATCAGGGCCTCTCCAGCTCGTGGTCGAATGCGGTGGATGCGTCGATTCTGTCGAGCCTGTCGGCTGAAGAAAAGAAGCGACAGGACGCCATACATGAGCTGATTGCGACCGAGCAAAGCTACGTTCGCGACCTGCAAATCATTGTGGATGTAAGTCGCGCAGTAGTGCTGAACCAGCGCGGGCGACACGCCCCTTGCAGCTCGGCGTCATGTTGGAAACGGCTGATGTTGAGGAATCCGTATACATCCCCAATGGTAGCGCTGTGGACCGCGCTGATGCGAAATGGTCCCTGCTGAACCAGCTCGGGGCTGTACAAACCTACTCCGCACCGTGTTAACTGAGGACCCGCTCAACATTGGCGGCTTCTTCTTTGTCCTATTACTCGGGCTTATCCAGGTCTTCTACGGCCCGATGACTGGAATGCTGCTTGAATCTGACTTCCGAACAATATTTTCCAACATCGAGGACTTGCTGATCAGCAATACCATGATCCTTTCGGACTTTGAAACATTGCTCAAGGAGGGCAACGGATACATTGGAGCAATCGGCGATACGTTTAGCCGCCATGTATGTGTTGTGGAGCCTATCGTATTGTATCCTATCGTATCGGCAGGCGAACAGTACCGACGAAAGATGCCCTCTGCGAATGGTCAAGGGCTGTGCGTTCTTATTTGCTACCTGTCCCTATTACCCATCGAGCAGGCCTCTTCGTTGGAAGCATACACCGTTTACTGTGGTAACCAGATGGGCGCCTCCAAGTTGCTCCAAAAGCGCTGCCAGGAGAGCCAACCACTCACTCAGTTTGTCAAGGTGAGCTCGCGCTAGAGGCTATCGACCGTGTCTAGCCGTCATTCCTGCGATTGACCTCTGCTCGTGGGCTCATATCTAACTATCTGGACGCCAGACCGCGCAGCAGAATCCAGCCTGTCGGAGCTTGGATCTCCACGCATTTCTTCTGAAGCCCATGCAGAGAATCACCAGATATCCGCTCCTCCTGCGTCAAATCCTGCATTACACGCCCAAGACCCACCCCGATCACCAGAATGTGCTGCAGGCGCTGGAGTTGGCCGAGGCGGCTGCGGAAAGAGTGAATATCGCCGCCAAAGACCGCGAAAACCGGGTTGCCATCGAGAAGATTGTCGCCAGCCTGGATTTTGACGACTCGCCTGTAAGTAGCGCCGTCCGGGCGATTGATGTTGCATCTCAACCGATCCATATTTCGCCAAGACGCACCGAGATCTGTATTTGATCTTCCTGGCCGGAAGCTGCAGCCTAACCGCAATCTCACGACCGCTCCTCCGCATGTCTTCAGCCCGAGTATCGCATCGATCTTTTTAGTTCGACACGCAGCCTGGGCAAACGGCAGTTTATACAAGAAGGCCCCCTCGCGAAGGCCAAGAGCGGGCGCAAGCTCCGAGGGTTCATCTTCAATGATCTATTCCTGTTGGCTCAGCCGCACTCCAAGAAAGGCGCCCACTCCAAGCCTCTTTCGCTCTACCGCAAGGTACGCAGGCGCGGGGTGCCTTCTAAGACGTCTCGCCGCGTTGTCGATGGCGCCTTGTTTCCACCTCTGATTTGCGGAGGGCGGGTTCATCCAATGCCAGCCCACTGAAATCGATCTGTGCTTACATTTTGCGACTTTGCTCCCAACAGCCGTATCTCCTGCATGAGATATCGGTTCGATCGGTTCCTGGAGGCGACGACACCTTGTTTGATATTATCCAAGGAGCGGACGTGCTCTCGCTTCGCGCACCCAGCGCCTCGGAGAAGCGCGGCTGGGTCAGCGCCATTGAGACCCAGATCAAGATCATCAAGGATACCGACAAGAGGGGTCAAAATACCCCTCAGACGGTCAACACTCCTGCGAATGCGCCCATCGGGACCCTTGAGGTTATTGTGATCTCGGGCAAGAGTTTGCTCGTTGAAGGGGGTGAGTCCTGTGCTCGATGCTTGGGTGAATCGACGGCGGTGGGCGCCAGCCGAAGGTGGTAGAAGACCCGGTACTTGGTTTGACACAAGCAATATTGATATCGGTGAGGAGCGGGAAAACAACTCGAGGCAATTGCTGTCTTGATAACCGTGGCCCTTTCTATCGGTGTATGTGTGTCGATAGGCGTGCCCTTTGGAGTGTACTGCCACGTCCAGCTCAACAACCAGAAGCTCAAGACCAACCTCAGTAAAGATGCTGTGGCTCCCAAATGGAACTGCACTCAGCTCTTCTCACTTACAAGCTTTGACGACACGCTGCGCATTACCGTCTACAACTACAACAAGTTTTCTCGCGATGGTGGGCGAGCCAGGCATCTGTGAATCCCTGTTGTGCTTCACGTCAGCGGACGAGCGAGGAGAACTGACCATGTGCGATTACTCCACTGACCAACACGTTCTTTCGTTCTTCTCGCCCTACCCACTCGTCTCGTCCGTATGACTTGCCTTGCGTATCGCCTCTTCGCAACCAGACTTTTTAGGACATGCGGAAGTCCAGCTCGACATGCTTGAGTACTACATTGGAAAGGAGACTGAGGTGATGACGCTCCCCCTGGCGCACGTACCTTCAGGCTCGGTCTCGATCAAGATGGCTTACAAGACGGCGTGATGGGCTGCCAGCTACTTGAACAACACAAGTGGATGCCCCGGCGCCAGATGAGTTGGCAACATGGTGGAAGAAATGGTGTTTCGGATCGTGAGCCTGTTGGTTCGTTGGCTTGCTCTGGTCCAACCCGTTGAGAACCGCTCCCGCCACTGCAGCCTTTGCAACTCGGAGCAGCTGGCCATTTCAGTCAGTGCAATAAACAGTGATGACCATGACGTCCGCCACTGTTGCATATGGCTTCGTTGGGTGCAGGCTCATCACGGACTACACGTTCGATTGACATATGGGTGCGTGTCCCGGGGTTCCTGGACATAGCGGATTCCCTCGGCCATGACTGCACGCTCCCGTCCATGTCTGATGGAACTCGATGATGCAGAGCGGCTGACGACGGGCTCTGGCCCGCTGTGTATCTTCCCTCTCTGAGCCCGAAAGCACCACAGTGCTCTCCTCGCTCGCAAAGCACCACGGGCGGCGCGCAACAGCAACGAAGCAGCAGGATCCATTATTGAGAGATACATTGGCCCAAGCAAGAAAGAGGAAGAAAGGGTAACCGCGTAGTACAAAAACCACAGATTGCCACAAAGCAAAGAGACGAGGGGCTGACAGGGCGGAGCTCAGTACGAGAGTACGAAATGGAGGCAAATAGAAGCGAGAAAACAGGGTCACTCCGTGAATATGCTCAAAGGCAAGGCGATGGCAGATATCCGCATCCGTCCCCTGGGGACGCAAGAGTTTGGTCAGGATGCTTAGTCACTGAACAACGCCAGCGACGAGGCGCAGAAGTTGTCAAGATCCTAAAGGTGCAGAAGGGCAACGCGGGGGGGGGCATGAGGGCATGGTTAATCGGGCAGTCATACCGCACAGCGCCTGAGGATGCCACGGAGGTGGCGACGGAACACGAATCAAGAGGGCCGCGCAAGCATGCCCGTGGACCTACCCTAATCATGGTGTTGAGCATCAGGTCGGTGTCCCGGAACCACTCGCCAGCCTCGGACATCGGCAGGGGCACGGTGCCGTCGAGACGCAGGCTGGGGCGACGCGCAGAAATGCTGTATCTCCGGCCTTGGACGGCGGAAGACAGTTTCTCCGGCTCCGACAGATCCGTTGGGGTGGAGGATGACGGATCCGACGACTTGTCCGATGGCGATCCGTTCTGGACGGCATGGTGGACAAAGGTCGACAAGCCCAGCTCCATGCCCGCAGTCACGGCTGCCTTGAGACTCTTCCTCTTTTCATTCTCGCGCTCGAGCTGGTTCTGGGCCAGAGTCTGATCAATATCCGCCTCAATACCGTTGTACATCTCTTTGAGCGATGCAAAGCTTGGCGGACGATGCGGCTTCCGCTCCATCGAGTCGAGCTGGGAGTCTTGACCGCCGGCTCTGCTTTGCGGTGGAGGGAACACGTATCCGGTGTGATCGATGGCAATGGGCTCGGACGAGTACGGCGGGCTCAAGCTTGAAGCGCCAGGCGAAGCCGGTTGCAGAGTGAGCTGGGGCTGAACAACGCCGACCCGCGTGGGCTGTGGTACTACATGGACGGGCTTGACGATGGCATGCTGTGGCTGCACCACACGCACGCTTGCTCCATCCGGGGGAAGGTGGCTGCGTCGCGGCGATAGTGGGCCACCAGCGGCGTCGGCTGCATCGTTTTGAGCATAGGCAGAGGGGTCGACTCCATTCGGGGGGAGGGTCAAAGGTGATGGTTCGGCGGGCTCGCTGGGGGCAAGGGAGCTCTGTCGACTCGCTACAGCAGGGGCGGGAATAGTTGATGCAGTTGGACCGACGGCGGCGATGGCGGGGCTCGAGCCCGGTGACGAGCCCGATCCTGTTCTCGACATACTGACGGTCTCCGAGGGCATCGGTGCAATGTAGGCTGCCGAAGAGCTGTTGGGCACCTCCTGTAGGAAGCTGGGCTTGGAGGCAATCAGGTTTGCAATCTCGTCTGTATCGCTGATCTTGCGGGTCTCGTTCTTCTCCGGAGCACTGCCCGAGCCTGTCCACTCTGGCCACAGCACAAATTCAATCTTGCCAGCGGCCTCGAAGAGAGGTTGCATGGGCTCTTGCGGAACCAAGCGTAGCTCTGACAGGTGCAGCAATGACAGAAACCGAGTGAGAATCAGTATCAACATCGCGAACGCCGCTCTGTTTGAAATGGCATGCCGTCCAGGGAGGAGGGGGGAGCTCTCCGCAGGACCCGCCTTCCCAACCAAGGAAGGCGGCCCGGGATGCCTCAGCATGCAAGTCGGTCGCGCGTCAACGTTGACAGCATCATCGAGGGTCACTCTGCCAGTCCACCCGAGTTCGCACCTTCGGTTTCGACTCGGGCTATAAGATGATAGTTGACCTGTTGGTTGGCTCCGACCTTGAACTTTTTCTTGGCAACCTCAATGACCTCCATCACCAGCATATCATTGGTAATCGGGATGGTCTTGTACGAGCGCATTTTGCCATGTGGGTCGGAGGAGTCGTACATATAAATGCGGACAAGATGGTTGTTGTTGTGCAGGATATTGAGCTTTTTGTTGATGATGAACTTGATGATATTGTCGTCGTTCATGCGTACCGACGACACACGACCGTGCGTGCCAACGGCGTGTGCGACGCGGCTGCTATCGCCGATGCCAGGAAGATGTCTGTTTCGCAGGTTATCGAGGATCTTGTGGATGTCTTCGTCGTCCTGAAGAGCCTTCTCCTCTGTGGAAGGCATCCAAACGCAAATCAGCCGGTCACGAAGAAATCGACTCCGAAACAAGGCAGGTCCGGTTCCAAGCAAGGCAAAGGGACATTCAAACAAAAAACCAACAACCCAATGCTGCTCTTTCGCTACCTGCTCTTCGATAACTTTCTACCCGCGCACTAAATCGTTGCTAAGCCAAGCGCACAGAAGGTACCTGGCCGCACGAGGGCACACCGAATCGATACTCACGTGAATCCATGTGCAGCACAGCCAGGTAGTAGTCGCCCGTATTTGGAACACGGAATCGCCTCAGGGATGCCTCGAGAGCCTGCTTTACGCTCATAGAGTCCTTGGTCAGAGCCACGGATTTGAACGTGGCTTTGAGATCCACATTGCCGGCATATATACGAAGGACAGTGATGGGCTCAGTCGCCGGCACCTAGCAGTCCAAGACGAGAGCGATACCGATTTGTAAGCACAGACAGCGCAGCGGCAATGAATAAGAGAATAAGAGAATGAGAGAGCTAGCCGCATTCGCTCAGCCGGAGTGGATGGTTTGCCAACGAGTCCCTGGGAACGGGGCCAGTATGGGCATGTGCGTGGAGAGAACGTGGCTGACCTCTTCCTGATGAGTGGCATTGTTTTGGGCCGCGAGAACCTCCTGGTTCTGCAGAGCATGTTCGGTTCGGGAGACAATGCCGGACATTGGCCGGTCGTCGGACACAGCCAGGGACTCGTTCGAGAGCTTGTCCTTTTTGTTTTTACCGAGTATTCGCTATCCACAACAAAGTCCGGGTCGAGCACCATGATAAGGACGAATTGCATAGCAGATTGCGTGAGAGCATGGCGTGGCGTCGCACATCAAGGGAGATTAGAGATTGAGAGACAGGATGAGTACAGAAAAAGCATGATATGTCCGTTGGGTTGTTTCAAACGCTGGTCGTCGACGGCACATAGCCGCGCTTCCATCATCGGTGCCACGGTCGAGGAGGTGCGGTCGGCTAGGACCTGAGCGAACTGTGCTGCCGGCGCGCACGTAAACGTCACCATAGCTCCTCGAAACAAAGGCTGCACCGGTCCACACACCTGCAATAGACCGCGTCCGCTCCAGCCACTAGATTTGGCGGCTTTCTGGCTCGGAGCCGGGGTGTGCTTTGCCGAGGGCGAGTGCTGGGGATCTTTGCTTCCAAACATGCCTCCTCCCAGGATGCCCCCTGAGCTGGCTGTGGATGTGGTGTCGGATCCACCGGCGTGCATGCCCGGTTGAAACGTGTTTTCGGAGAAGCCCATGCCCTCCGCTTCGTCTTCTTCTTCGTAGTATTCGTCGTCGCTTTCCTGGAAGTAGTCGACCAGTTGCTCCGAAAAGAAGATGTTGCGCTTGGGCTTGGATCCGTCTGGAGCCGCAGGCAACAGATCTTGGGCCTGGACCGAGGCGAGCCGGACGTTTTTGATCTTGTTGATGCGAGCCAGGCGCTCGTAAGGGGTCTCGACGTTCTCGGCGGGGATGTAGCCGATTTCATCGGTCTTGATGCATTTTACCAGCCACCAATAAGAGTTGGAGTCGTCGAGCAGATCCAGTGAGTCGCCTTTGAGGACACAAACCTGGCCCTCGAGGTTGGCGACGAAGGTATAGAGGGCGTAGACGAGACTAAAGTCGATTTCTTCGTCCTCTTCTTCCTCGGAGTAAAACTGGCGCTCGTCGTCGTAGTACTCATCCTGCTCATCGTGCTCATCATCGTCATATCCATAGTCATAGTGGGCCGAGTGGTAGTGTTGTTGTTGCTGTGAGTAGTACAGCTGGTTGTTCTGGAGCGTCGATTGCATGGCGGAGTGAGACGGCTCGTTCGAGGACGGATGTGTGGCTGGCGAGGGGGGGGGAGAGGCGGATGGGATTTGGGGACTGGTGAAGCCGGTGCCAGGGCCAAGGGAGATGATCCAGCACAGGATCAGGTCGAAAACTGACGCTTGGAGGCTCTGGCAAGATTTCAGGCCAAAGAAGAGCCAACAAGAGATTGACCGGTCTATTGGGGCAGCAGACACCGACGGGCCGGTTGCGGAGGGCTTTGTTGAGCAGACAAGCAGAGGCAGACGGCTGGCAGATTCGGAGGAGGGAGGGTAGCGACTCGCCGGCGTCGTTCCGATGGCCAGCGACGGTCAGAGGCGGCGGAAGGGTGGGAGGCCGTTGAGGCCGGGCGAGGGGAGGGCGGAATGCCTGAGCGGGACGGGGGATGTACGAAGGAGATGAACGAAGGAGCCGAGCGATTCCAGGAACGAGGACCAAAGGCGATCTACCAGAAGGAAGCGGCGGCGGCGAGAGCGAGAGCGAGACGGCCTCGGGCCGCTGTGCATCCACCGAGAAGGGCGGGCGAGAGCCGAGCGAGAGCCGGGCGAGAGAACGACCTGTTTTGGAAAGAGCGTTCCACAGACACGCGCTGCACGCGAGGCGCGTGTCGCTGTGTGCTCGGTGCCCCTTTGCCGGCCATGTTCTCTGTGTCGCTGTGTCGCTGTGTGCCGTCGACTGCGCACGACGGCGTCGTCTTCCCGCCACCACCAGCGACCTGTCCTTGGTCTCTGTCATTCCGGCCAGGCTCCATGATCCGGCCAAGCCCCATGATCCGGCTGCCGCGCATCGTCTCCTTTGGCTCGACGAGGCTCGCTCTGAGACCTGCGGCCTCGGCTGCGCTCGGGAAGCTGCTGTCGCCGTGGGTTCTCTGCGTGCTTGTTGGCATCGTTCTCCTCTCGGTGTCCACCCAGCGCTTCGTCCTGGGGGATTGGTTCCGCTCGACCGGCTGGACTCGATTCGTCGCCCTGGTTGGATTCAATCTATGTGTCGCAATGGTGCTATGCAACTATGTCCTCTGTGTCTTCACGCATCCGGGATCCGTCGATCGGGTAGGGTCGTTTTCATGCCACTGGCCAGAGTCGATGTCATCGTTGCGCCCCTGTAGATAAGGGGTCGCTTCAGCCAGGTCTGCTTCGGTGCCGAGGCTGTCAAATCCGCTGGCTCTTGCTCGCTGCCTTGGCGAATCCCACACGGCACATCATGCTGACTGTTCGTTTTCGCCAACAATGCTCGTGCCCTTGCTCCCCAAAGAGCTGGGAGCCAGCAGGCCTTGAGGGCTTCGGTACGATCGACCCGACATGGTAGGCTCGCGGTGCTAGCGGCATCGGATCAGTCGGCATCCAATGCGCAATTTCCCGATTTCGTTGCCTGTCGACCAGCAAACGGCTGCCCGATACCCTATGACTTTTGACCGTTTATTGCTCGCAGCGAACATTACGTCGAGATCAAATCGGATTCAGATAGTCGCCCGCGTTTCTGCAAAACCTGCTCGGTCTTCAAACCCCCACGAGCCCATCATTGCCGCCAGTGCCGGAGCTGCATCCTGCGGATGGATCATCACTGCCCATGGATTGGTAGGGCTTTGGGAGCTGCGAACCACCGCAAAATCACCGACCCTCATCCCAGAAGCACACGTTAACCTATCGTCGTCACAGAAAACTGCGTGGGCTTCTATAATCAAGGTCATTTCGTGCGGTTTCTGGTCTATGCGTCGCTCAGCTGCACGATGTGTCTGGCATTTGTGGTTCAGTACATGTGGGGCTTCTTTGCAAGTGTCTTTCAGCATCTTGCCAAGGTAGGCCGAGGCCACATGTCGTCCGAAGATCATATAGCGGCTTCCTTGGCTCATAAGACGCAATACCTCTGAATACCGCCGGAATGTTCCCATGATACCGATCTATGACTTTATCACCAACGCTGATTCGATCTGTTCTCTGCTCCTCCCTCGGGGTGTCGATACAGGGCTCTAAAGATCCACCCGACGAGGGCCTAAGACTTTTGATTGCGGGAATCAACCTGCTGGTTCTGATTCCTCTCACATCCATCGTCGTGATGCTGACCTCGACTCAGGTTTGCTCCTATGGAGGCTGTATCGATGAGCGGTCCGGAGTGTCCTTCCCTTGGCCGCGACGATTCGTTGCTGACACTTTTTTTATTGGCAACAGCTCCATTATCTGGTAACCAACCAAACTACAATCGAGTGTCTGGAGAAGGACGAGTTCAGTTTCGCCAAGAGCGGCAAGGTTTCCAAGCTGCGGCACCCGTTTCACATCGGCTACTTTGAAAACATCAAGGCCATTCTCGGTGACAACATCTGGCTCTGGTTGCTGCCTCAACGCATGAAGGGCGATCCCTACACTTATCCGATAGCAATACTCGAGGACTCTGTGATTGAGAGCCACAACAGCCGCAGCCCTGTAGCTGAGGAGCCGTTTGTGGGGCGGACCGAGCCGAGCTGAGCCGGTCGACTTGAGCTGCCAAGCTTAGAGCTTACTCTGTTCGAAAAGGGCCGCCCTGGTCTGAGCCAGGGTTGTTGTTGATTCCCGCGCCTGAATACACACATTCACCACGGCCGAGCAGCGTGTCCAACCAGACTGGAACTGTGGTTATCCTTTGAATATCTCTTGTGGAGGGAAGGGAAGAGAAGGGATACTCATCAAGTCCACGGAGACCCAGGTTCACCAAGTACTTTGAACATCCCCACCATCACCAGAGACGCCCAAGACCAAGCGACTCGTTCAACCCGACTTGATGGTCGAATGCATTCCATCTCAAGCCTGTGCACCTCAAACCAACAGCAGGCGGTTCTTGATGCAAAAGAATATAGATGGCACTGTCCCGTTTCGTTCTGAACAGGATGTAAATCCGTCCATCTCTGTTGTATGCACCCAAACGTGGTCAGCGCATTTCAGATATTGACCGAATGCGATTCTTGCTCAGGTTTATTGTTCGTGGCGTTGGCGGGAGATATTCTTCCTGGCAGTGGCCGGCCAAGCTCGCCATGGCTCTGAGTATAGAAAATCAGAACAGAATCTTGGTAATCCGCGACAGCCAGTCGGTTGTTGGTGCTGGAGCGGTGGATTCCGCCTTGGACTCGATCCGTGGAAGCCATTTGACCGGATGGCTTCGAAAAGTGGGCCAAGAGGGAAGCGTCACCTGAAACAGAGATACCAATGCACCCGCCGGGCAAATCGGGAATGGCTGTTGTCAGTTCTCTGGAGTGGGCATAGGCGATCGCTGCCGCATTAGACAAGGGATGCCTCAGCAGTGATGGTTTGGCTCGATTATGCGGAGGGCACCGGGTCACGATAAGTCGCTTAGACTCACCAGAAAAGTCAGCAAAAGCCCAACGGCGTTGATGATGGAGAGCCCCAAAACGGACTGTCGCAGAAACCCAACGACCAACCCAACGACCTTGTGCATCGCAAGCGAGAAAGGCAATTACTATGTATCCATGTGGTCGCTTGCCTACGACAGGGCCATTGGAAGCAGATCCATCTCCCGAAGAGATCATGCGATTGCGTGTCTTACCGCCGTGGACGCCAGCATCGCTACCGAGATGGTTTCGACCTTCTTTTGGCCCTCATAGTCCTTCCGCAAGGGGTGGGTGGAAAGTCAGTCGATCAGGCAGGGACCACACCGGCAGACTTGTGCAGGAGAAAGCCGACATGAGAGGCTGTCGCAGCCCTCGCGCAGCCCAGATGCACCACATGCACCAGAGGCAAGACCGCACCATGTAGTCCAGCAGCGAAAACATCTTGGCGGTGCAGATCGATGGCAGCGGAGAATGCAAACCAGCGCTCCAAAGCTCGGTCGTCGCAAATGGCATTCGAGGTCATGTGAGCGTTGCATCCATCGCCTCAACCAGCGCCGGAATCGACAATCGACACTTGGACCGACTACACAGTGGCCAAACATCAATACCTGAGTAGTAGTGAATCCAACATCAAATATACCGCATGGCCGGTTGTCAACGGCTGTCGATCGGTCGGAAAATGGTAACTGTTCGTCTTTGTTTGGCCTGAACATTCTCGATAGAGACGCTGCTCCGGTGGCCGGTCGTCTGTTCCCACCGGGAGTGGCTTTCTCCCGCTACCCATTGCATCGATCACCCATATTCCATAGCACTCGTTCCCGGGTCGCTGAGCATGCTTCTCGTCCCTTCGTCAGCCCTGCCTGTGGTCGTCGCTCGTTCTCTGCCCAGCATTTCCTGCACAGGAACACCACGGCCTGCGCGTCTCGATCGCACAACGCCGAGGCGGTGTCCATTTCGAGACATGGCTGCTTCGGACCAGGAGCCTCGTTGGCTTCATCGAGCCTCTCCGTCCATCTCCGTCTTGCCCTCATCTGCACGCACCGTCACGATTTCGACCCACCCTCCGAGACTTATTTGCAAGGCACGGCCGACCATTTGTTAGCATCCGCAAATTCGTGGCTGCCCGTTCGGTCGCCACTCTGTCAGTCGTATCCGAAGCCTCCATCCGCCCCTCTCCCCCTTGTCCCGGCTCTGGCTCTGGCTCTGGCTCTGGCTCTGGCCCTGGCTCTGGCTCTCGTCCGATCGCACTACTGTCTCTCTCCATACCACTGGCGGATCTCCTTTGTAAGCGATGCCTCTGGACCTCAGTCAGCTCTTTGCGCAAGCTACGTCGAGTGCCGACAACAACCCAGCACAGGGAAGCGACGACGAGCTCGACAACGAGATCACGGCGGAGCTCATTTCGCTCAAGCAAGCTGTCAAGAATGGCCACATTGAGCAAGTGTGTTCCTTGCTCAATGTCCGCTCGCTGCCCTTTACGCCAATCGACGTTCCCAGCAACTTCGCTCTTCCTTTGGACCCGCCAAGAAACACAGCGATTCCCGCTGGGTGCTCTGGCGACCATGCAGGCTCCGTTGGCGACACCGGCGACACCGGCGATACCGGCGATACTGGCAATGCTGGCAATGTCGGCGATGCTGGCGATACCGGCAATGTCGGCGATGCTCTGGAATCAAGCGTGTTCGAGCCGAGGCCCCCCAGTCCAAAGTGTAGTCCGAATGGCAGTCCGGATCTGTTTCCCTCCCTTTCCTTGTCGCCGTCGTCAATCGGGGCAAAGGGCCCTCTGATCGACGTCAATTCCGTACTGAGCAAAACCGGCCGGACCGCACTGCATCATGCAAGCGAAAACGGACATGCTGACATTGTGCGGGTGCTCCTCAAGCTCGGAGCCGACCCCTCCAAGCGCGACCGAACGACGGAGAAGTGGGCACCGATTCACCTCGCCGCAAAGAACGGCCATACCGAGGTTGTCAAGGTCCTGGTGAGCAACGCAAAAGTAGACGTGGACTGCACAGGTAGGGCTCCTCTCGAGAGGTTGGCTTTGTTTGGGCACGGACCTGCCAATTGGTCGTTCGCCCTGGTCCTCGATGGGAATTGGGTGAGGGAGCGGCCAAGTCTATCTCGGTATCGCGATTCGCTAAACCAGATCAAAATCTCTCTTTGACGAACGCTGGGATGTCCAAAACTGTGATGCCAAGGCGACGATGAATGGTCTGTTCGTGGCTCGATGGAAATCGCTTCTCGTTGAGCAGACACTGCACCCCGATGCTTTCTCTGCCTCAAGCGCCTCCCCAGCGGTCATCTCGATGCACATATCGCGTGTGCGAGGTCGTTCACATTGAGCGTGCTCATTTGCTGACGCTGTTGTCGATATGTCCAGGACCTCTCTCCATCTGGCCTCCCGAAGCGAGCGAAACAACGTCGTCGCCTTCCTCCTCCGAGCCGGGGCCAACCCAGATGCCAAAAAATCCGATGGATGGACTCCCTTGCATTTAGCTGCCCACAACGACAACCTTGATATTGTGGTGATGCTTTTGCAGGCCGGGGCTGATATCGATCAGCTCGAGAACGAGGGCCGGACACCGCTCCATGTCGCCATCTCGGGTGCCAACCTTGATATTGCGTCGTTGCTGATCGAGGCAAACAAGAGCCGACCAAACCCAGCCGAGTTTTTGAACCGACAGGAGAAATCCTCACAGATGACTGCGCTCCATTTGTCGCTGAAGGAGTCTGATCACATTGATGCTGTCAAGATGTTACTCGACGCTGGAACGGATCCAAATATCAAAGAAGAAGACGATTACATCACCCTGCACTTTGCGGTCATGCGCGACAATGCAGCTGCCGTCCAAGCCTTGCTCTCGGCCGGATCCAACGTCAACGCCAGAACAAAAGGGGGCTGGACGGCTCTCCATCAGGTGGGTTTGCGGATCACGTTATCGAATTCAAGCGTCTGTGCGCACAGCGTGATGGCTGTCATGTTGTTTGGACTCAGACCTTACTGCCACATACTGCCACACACTGCCACGTTCTGACATGCCCGCCAATTGATTTTGCCGCTTGATATTTGACACTATTTTGCGGCCGCCGAATGCCGGCAACCTATGCTAATGAACTGCCAATTCTTTCAAAACTGGATACTGTGCTCACATACAGGCCTGCAAAGGAGGACGCCTGGATATCAGCAGGCTGCTGATTGCCAACGGAGCACAGTACAATGCACAGAAGGATGACGGGTATGCGCCTTTGCATCTCGCCACCCTCAACGGGCACTGGGGCCTCGTCAGATTCCTGATCAAGTCCGGAGCAAGTTTGAATGCAGGAGACAACGGCCGGCACACCCCTCTCTACATTGCTGTGCAGAAACAGCGTATAGCCATCAGCAAGCTATTGATCGATGCTGGCTGCGATGTCAACGCCATCAATCAGAGCGGGTCGTGTGCCTTACATGTGGCTGCCGGAGACGGAGAGGTTGAGATTGTCGAGATGCTCTTGCTCGCCGGTGCGAATCTACTCTGTGCTCGCGACGATGGCTGCACGGCCCTGCACCTTGCTGTGATGAGCAACCGAAGCGATGTCGTCAAGCGCCTACTGCGCGAAGGCAACCTCACGGGCTGTACCGTCGCATTGACAAGTGCTGTCGACGACGAGCGCAAGACGGCCTTTCATCACGCCACAAAGAAGGAGTACAGCGAAGCATTCAGCCTCCTGCTCCAGGCAGGGTCGAATGTCAATGCCCAGGACAAGGACGGCTGGTCGCCTTTGCACTATGCTGCTGCTTCCGGCTCAAGCAGCATGAGCAAGATCCTGATCTCCCACGGGGCGGACCCCAATGTGTGCGATGCCCAGCGGCGAACGCCGCTGCACCTGGCGGCTCGCAACGATCACCCGGACATCATCCCGCTGCTGCTCCACGGCGGCGGCGGCAAAGATGCACTTGACCGGGACGGCTGGACCCCGATGTTCTATGCGGTGTCGAACAACAACATTAGAGTAGTTCGCGCCCTGATGAGAGAGCGGGCCAATCTGGATGTTCGGGACAGGGAAGGGGCCACGGTCTTTGATTTGGCCGACCGACGAGGGTACGTTGAGGTTGCTGATATATTGGCGGGCGAGCCTCTTGATCCTCCGCCCTACTACGAAGAGTAGAGAGTCGTGACGAGCTCACGAACCCGAGGTCACGGGCAAAGAACCGCCCAAAATACAGTGTTTTCAAAACGCAATGGCACACCCGGTTCTGGTCCAGGGCTGTCTGGGTCCTGAATACAGCCATCGCTGCGCTGCGCTGCGACGCCGCAGTCCCCAGATGCCTGGGTGATCGATTCATTGCACACGACTATGCTCGACGCAGGCCATGTCCCGTTTGTTCATGTCTTGGGAGCTGAAGACGGTGGCCGTTGCCAGAGTTGCGCCGCGGATTGGACGCGGCTGATTCGCAATACCCAGGCGCCCGCGCTGTTGGGGTCACCCGACCAGCGCCCCAGCTCCGGTGAGGCACGCCAACCAGGACCAGTCCGGCTTTTTGGCTTTCCGGCTTTCTGGACATTCAGACCGACTTGGCCGTTCCGACCCGCCATCGCATCGATTAGCCACCTTTCGTTTGGCTCACCAGCTTCCCACGGGCTCGGCGGAAGCAAGCCCAACCACGCCAGCGGCTGCCCGAAACGGAGGTCGCACAACCGCTCGATGCGTGTTTCGCCCCTCCCCTCTCCCCTCTCCCCTCTCCCCTCTCCCCTCGACGCCCAAGGCAAAAGCGGCTCCTTCTCCTGCACGGGCTCCAGCGCTGTCACCCGCCGAGCTGCCGCCCATCGAGCTGCCGCCCTTGCCTGCGGGACCCTTCCCGAGAACCTCATCTTGCCACCGAAATGTCCCACAAGTATCAGGCGATCGCATCCTTCATTCCAAACAGCCCGGACGAGCTGGCCTTCAACGCAGGCGACATTCTGGCTCTGACCGAATTCTATGACGATGGTACGCAGCCGGTCGCAAGTCTCGGGGCATCGTCAGGGAGCGGCGCACTGCCGAGAGGAGTGACTGCAAGCCTCCGATCATAAGCCAACGCAAGGATTCTGTCCTCCGTCAAGGCATCGCAACCGGCCCTGTTGTATCTGCCGCTCACCGCGGGCCGCCCTCCTTCCAATATCGATCTGCGGCCTGGCTCCTCGATCCCGATCTCCCGTCTGCATGCTGTGGCCTGCGCCGGATGCACTAACTGCCTCTTGGTGGAATTGTTCTGTTCAGGTTGGGCCAATGCCATTAACCAAAGCAACTTCCGCTCTGGGTTGGTCTCCGGCAACTGTGAGTGCAGTAATGCAGGGAGGGGCTTGACAGGGGAGGCTGCTGGGAGACAGACAATCGAGCAAGCCCATGCGAATATGCCAGGGCATCGAGGCTACTCCGTGAACCTTGAACCCACGATCGCATAGTGACCCATGATTTCCTCGCTTCGCAGTCATCGTCCCGGCCGGCGCCCAGATCGACAACCCTGCCAATCCGCCCCTGCCTTTCCCGAGAATCTCATCGCAGAGCAGTCGGAGCTCCGTCCCCCAGACACCCATACAAGCCCATGTCGGAGTGGGAACCGGCTCGACCTTCAATTTCACCAACCCTATAAGCGCCATCCGAACCTCTAACTACAATCTGAACATGACGGCGAATAGGAGTCTGCCTGGCAGCTTGTCCAACATGGCTGACAGCAGCTCCGACCGAAGCGTCCCGACCGAGCCTGTCACCAACACCGTTGTGATGCCCCCAAAGTTTACGCAGATGTCTGACTCGGAATGCAAGGACTTTGTCGTCAAGCGTCTTGAGGAAACGATTAGGCTTAGGAGTCTCAGAGAGCGGGCGCCGAATGATATTGGAACAATCAAAATATCGGTCACCGGTGATTCTGGAATCGGAAAGGTGGGTAAAATGAAAGAATGAGACCAAGACGACCGAAAGCTCGGCCGCTGCATACACGTCTGTGGGACAGCTCCCGAACAGATGAAAGCAGCTGCTAATCTTTGATCCAGGGGCTTGAGGGCTTGACGAAAGCGTCTGGGTTGGTGACGAGCGTTGGTTGGACAACTAGTGCTATCAGGGCTGTCCACATGTGCATGTGAGCGTCCAAACTGACCAAACAATTCTGGCCGGCCAATCAATCCATCGAATTGCTGCAGACGCGCTTGATCGACAGCTTTCTCGAGATGAATCAGTTTGCTTCCCGAGAACCAACAATATCGTATCTTGAAATGGACCCCAGGCTCGCGATTCGCGAGATTCGAGGCTCGACCATATCGGCTGATGAGGAGCGTCCAAATGAAGAGCGGCAAAACGTGTGCTTCGTCGACACACCCGGCTTTGGCTCCTATATCAACGCCCTGGCCACAATCGACCCCGTAATCGAGTATCACGACAAGGAGTTTCAGCGCACCGATCAGTTCTTTTCTCGACAGAACCCGTCCAGCAAGAGCATTATCAGCTTCATCACATCCGGAACTGGGGGCTCCAATCATGTAGATCTCTGTCTCTATGGCATCCTGCATCGCCTGAAGCCTGTGGACATTGAATTTATGCGACGTCTGTCGTCGGTTGTCACGATCGTTCCTGTGATCATGAAGTGTGATGCCATGCGCAAGAACGAACTTTTCCAGCTCAAGACACAGATTTTGTCGGAACTCGGTCGAGCCGGCATTCGCGTGTTTGGATTCGGCCTCGAAATGTGGGAACTCCTGGTGCTTGCCCGCAATCAGCTGCCCGGGGCTGTCCCATTTGCAATCAGCAACTATGCCATCATGAACGAGGATCCCGGGCCCTTGAGCGAGCTGGAGACGCTCCAGAAGCTGCTTCTATTCCAATCTCTCCCGGAAATACGATACTGGACAGCAGAGACCTTTGTCAAGTGGAGGACTGTCCTGATTGAAAAAGAGGAAGCCGAGCGAAAATTGCTTATCGAGAATCAGAGAGCCCAGGAGGAGAAACGACTTTTGTTCGAAGCAAAACGAGAGAATGAGATACTGAGGGCGAAGGCTGCTCTTGAGGAAAAGGCAAGGGAAGAGGAGGAGCGTCGCCGTCAGGAGGATGAATTCCGCCGCCTGCAAGAAGAAGCCCGTGCAAGACTCGAGGCCAAGCAAAAGGGCAACGAGGGATTGGCGAAGTGGTTCAAGACTCGGCACTGAACCCTGCAGCTGGATGTCATAGTACCGCATGGCCGGAAGATATAATGAAACAGGCTCCGTTCCGTCCGCTGCAATCATGGGTGAGGAAGCCAAGGGTTCTGGGTGGTTTGGGAGGAAAATCTGGAATACATTTGGTCGATCTCCTTGGTGGCCATTGACTGCCAGGAACATCGTCGCGTATGTAAATGAAGCCTCACATCATATTATTGGACATATGAGTGGACAAATTCCAGACCAGCAAGTGTCAGGCTCGTGGCTGGTGAGATTCCAGCGCAAACTGGAAAAGTAGGCCCAGGAAGGACAGGGGCAATAGAGCTCAAAGGAGTCAATTCGAGGTAAATCTGAGCTACTGATGAGAGGAAGTCCGCTCTACCGTCGCACCGTTGGCAAGTGAGGTATGGGTCCAGAGAAAGACAGAGCATGGCAGGATAGGGCAAGTCAAGATAGTGCTCAAGATAGTGCAGGGAGACTCTGGCAGACAGGAAGGTTCAGAAAGTACCTGCCTTACTTCCCGATAATGTGTCGAACTTTCGAATAAACGTGTGGACGGGACAAACCACAGCAATACAGTGCAGTGGGAATCCAGAGTTCATGGAATCGCAGAGCGTGCCACGCTATCGAGAATACAATCGCCACGGGAACATGTAATAAATCCTGAAGTGTTTGCCATGTATTGCCCAAGTGTGGGTAGCCAACCCACTTGACATAAAACCGCAGTGATCCATCAGCCACTTTCTTGTGCCTCACGATCTTCTCCACTTCATATTCTTGAGTGTAGTATTGTCCGAGATCGTCTTCCAGTGGTGCGTCGTCCGGGACACCTTCGTCGGCGTCGGGGAATTGTGCTGGACTGCGGGTCGTGTGGCGACGCAGCTTGGACACATGGAAGACAGGATGGAGCTTGCTTCCAGGTGGCAAGTCCAACAGGTAGTTGAGGGGACTGGGTCGGGCCGCTATCTTGAACGGTCCTCGGTACTTGGGCAACAACTTCTTCGACTGGGCATCGGGGATCTTGATGTTGTCGGCATCCAGGAAGACAAGGTCTCCGACTTCAAAGGAGACATCCTGGTGTCGACGGTCGTAGTATCGGGCCATCACTTGTTGTGCATCCGTGAGCGCATCGGCGATCATCTTGTGTCGGACTTGATGATCTTTGACAAAGGCACTTGGTTTGGGAGGCAATCCAGCTGTGGACTCGGTCAGTGTCAAGGAGGTGGGAACATCAGGCTGGAATCCGTAGAGCGCCTCAAAGGGGCTCAAGCCAGTTGTGCTCGACTTGGCGGTGTTGTATGCAAACTCTGCATGACTCAGCTGTATGTCCCAGTCGTCTTGGCTGGTCGAGGCGTATGTCCTCAGGTATTGCTCGAGGGTGCGGATCGTCCGCTCGGACTGTCCATCCGTTTGTTGGTGGTGCGAGGTTGACATGTTCAGCTTGGTGCCGAGATGGTCGAACAGACTTGTCCAAAACAAGGAGGTGAATCGGGGGTCTCGATCACTGACGATGGACTTTGGGAGGCCGTGGTGCTTGAACACATGCTTGAAGAACAGCAGTGTAAGGTCAGGCGCGGAGCATGTCGTCTGGCACGGCACAAAGTGTGCCATCTTGCTGAACCTGTCGACAACGACAGCGATTGCATCGTGGTCCAACTTGGTCGTCGGTAGATGCGTGACGAGATCCATGGACATGCTGGTCCAGGGGCGGTCGGGAACAGGCAGGGGTTGCAGCAATCCTTGCTCTCGGGTCGTGCGTGACTTGACCATCTTGCAGGTATGGCAGGACTCGATGTACTTCTCGACGGTGCGCTTCATTCCAGGCCAGTATGTGACCTTGGCCAGTCGGTCGTATGTCTTCTCGACTCCAAAGTGTCCAGCGAGGGGCGAGTCGTGGACCTCTTGGAGCAAATTGGTCTTCAACGACGGAATGTCCGGCACACAGACACGGCCGTCCTTCATCAGGAGGAGTAGACCATCACGCACTGTGTACTCGGACGATTCGTCATCCTTGGGGAGCTTAGACACCTTTCGGAACAGTTCTCCGAACTGTTTGTCGTTGGTGATGTTGTCTCGGACAACATCCAGCATCGTGTTGTCGACACTGACAGTCGACTCGTACAGTGACGCCAATTGGTAGTCGGGGCGTCGGGACAGTGCGTCAGGCACCACATTGAGTTTGCCTTTCTGGTACATAACCTCGTAGTTGTACTCGGCGAGGAACTCCATCCATCGCGCTTGGCGTCGGCTCAGGTTCTTCTTGGTGTCGAGGTAACGCAGTGACTGGTGGTCTGTCACGATTGAATCACTGAAGTTGAGTTCAGCCGAATGGAGTCAACTGTCACGAACACCCTCTGCCTTTGCCCTCTTCCTTCCTTTACCCTTGCCCTTTCCTTTCTGTTTGCCTGTCTTAGTGCTTTCCCTTCCTTCTGTTTGTTTGTTTCCCGCGCTGTGCTGCCTTGTTGTCTTACCGCCAGCACGCGCGCTGTCTGTGTTCCGTTCCCGCTTCCTTGCTGTTGGTCATGGGTTACGCCCACGACGCCGCCTCGACGCCGCCTGACGCCTTGGCGCCGCCATGCCGCCGCCACTGACGCCCGCTGACTCACGGATCCCGAGTCACGGCCGCCACCTGCTTCGCTCGCTGCTTCGCCCTCCCCGCCGCTGCTTCGCTCCTGCCCCCTCGCTCTGCAGCGTCGATCCTTGGCGCTCGCATAAATAGCCCTCCGACCAGCCTCTGTCTTTTGCCTTCGTCTTGCCACTTTGTATTTTTAGTATCCTAAGCCTTGGATCTAGAATAAAACTTTGGCTTCACACTTGACACTCTGTGTCCCAGTCCAGTCCCCGCTCCTCTCCCTACGTTCGAGTCTTGCATTAGGACTCTTGCGCACTTCCCTGCTTGCCCCGTTGTCCAGTCTTGATAAAATCCAAGAGAACGGGTGCACTTCCAGCCTTATGGTATCAAATTCGCAAACGACCGTTGACCAAAGATCTGCTGTCGTTTGACCACCATAGATTTTTTCACTTTCTGACTCGAAGGAGGGGAGAATGATGATATTGTCAATCGAGTGCGGCGGGAATGATGAACTCGGCTTCCTTTGATATTGGGTGAACGGGTTGGGTCGTCATATCAACTGCTTGTCAACCCTAAATGAGACTCAAATATAATGCAGTAGAGGTTGATGAGTTGTCGAAAACCTGTGAACTTCGACTGACTTTGTCAGGAAATGGATCTTCCAGAAATATCCATATTGTCCTGACCTATCCAGTCAATATCCGAAATCGGTCCTTGGTAGCTGATAATTGCCGACTTTCCATACAGGTCAAATGTTTCCCATTTGTCAGGAACAGGTCGTGGGAATCAAGCGTCAGTAGACCGGGCGGGCTCTTGACGACACGGACAGGGCGTGGGAATCGGGACGAAGGCAGGAGAAGGGTTGGGGAGCAAATGTCAAGGTACGTGAGGGTGATGTTCTATAACTCAGAGGAGTGATATGATAATTCCCTGGATGTGCTTTCCCTCTGGCCCCTGAGCTCCCCAATTTTTACTAGGACCATCTAATCTATCATGTCATCGAGCTCAGCCACAGGATAAGCCACGCTGTGATCAATAAAGGAAACGAATGAACTAATCTAACGAATGATGCAAGTTGATCTCGATCACCATCAACCACGATGTCCATGGGGCCATGACCTACTACCGAGCCACACCCCCAATCATGGTATGCGTCCATAACACTAATCAATTGTTGTGATCCTGCAAGCTGTTTGGAATCATTCAACTGACATGACTTATGAATACCCAATGTTCATGCCCTTAATATAGTACGGGTGGAAATTTGTTATTCATTTATTTGTGTGGGTAAATATCTTTGATTTGAATGGTAAACTGATCGCGTTGCCAGGATAAGCTCTGATGATTCATCAAATAATTTGGACTCTAACCTTGATTGAAAGACGAGGCCCTGACATCCGAGAGAAGCTTATATTGGCCATGACACAAATCTTATTACCCCGTGAGAAAAATGAGTGAATTCATTCATATTTCATTCATCATGGCGTGGTTTATATCCCGACGGAGGTCGATTCTATACTATATTGAGGATGGAGGTATAAGTAGACGATTATGGGAACGGAAAGAGAAAGCTAAATAAGTGATATTTCCACTCATTACTTCTGTATAAGATTATTGATCTTCAGAACGCTGAATCCATTCTATTTTCACACCATTGTCATTCCTACGCCATGTTCACCATGTCAGTTCTAAATAGCACAGAATTTATTAGCGAATTCGTCAATGAATCTCCTTGAAATTCGGGAAAAACGAACTTGACGTGATAGGACTTTCCATACCAGCGTAGCACGGCCTGTTTGTGACATACACTAAGGAGAATGATGATATTCATCATTTATCTTCCTGACCACACGTTATATATTGGTGATCCTCAACCCCAAATGATAATTTGGAAGATGCATTCGGAGTGTGGTCCTCCAAAGGTGTGAGGACCACGACAAGCAACGACACTGGACGACCAGGTGCTTGGCGAACAACGATAAGCTATATTACGACTTATCAGATAACAACAAGTGTTGTTCGAACTGAAGATACAAAATGGGTGCAAGAAAGGAGGGGCTTTATAGCCAAGAGGGAAACCGAAGGGCGAAAGTGGGCGAGAAGGGTGGAGCGACAAACGAGGGACGAGAAGGGGGTGCGAGGGAGGCGGAGCATCCAGCGAGAGGGGCGAAGCACAGCGCAGTCGGAGGCGAAGTAAGAGTCATCGGCGCCAGCCAATCAGGGAATACACGCCAAGACAAACAAACATGACTCACGGTGCATCACGCGCAGCAGTCCACACGTGTTCCCAACGTGCATGATCATCACATCATCCCCTCCCCAAACTACGGCCACTCCTACGAACAATAAGTCCAGGCTTGTCGGGGTACCGGCGGTGGAAGTCGGCTATCTTGTCGGGAGCGTTAACGTAGTTGGCGGGCTCCCAGCTGCGATGATCAGTCGAGTAGCCCTTCCAATCAACGAAATAGCTCAACTTACCGCGGACCAGCTTGGAGTCGAGGATCTCCTGAACTTCATACTCCAAGTGGTCGTCGACGCGGACTGGCGGAGGAGGGTCTTGGATGCGGCCGGGGAGGGTGTTCGACTTGTGGGGCTCGAGGAGGGAGACATGGAACACCGGATGGATCTTGAGATCCTTGGGAAGGTCGAGGCGGAAGGCGAGGGAACCGATGGCTTCGACGATCTTGTAGGGTCCGATGCGCTGGTAGTCCAACTTCTTGCTTGGACGGGTGGTCTTGATGTTGCGTGTTAGGACCCAGACTTGATCGCCAGGAGCGAACTTGGGAGCGTCGGACTTGTGGGCATCCGCAAAGCGCTTGTAGTCCGCCTTGGCCTTCTCGAGGTTCTCCTTCAGCAACGCCAAGTTGTGCTGAAGGTGTTCGACTCGGTCGGTCGCGGAGGGGACATCGAGACTGGAAGGAAGGACCGGAGACTCGAATCGAGGGTTGAAGCCGTAAGTCGCCAGGAACGGGGAGGCCTTGGTCGAGGTGTGCTCGAGGTTGTTGTATGAGAACTCGGCGAGCGGGAGCAGCATCGCCCAGTCATCCTGCTGGTACGAGGTGTAGCAGCGGAGATGCTGGTTGATGACTTGGTTGACCCGCTCAGTCTGTCCATCGGTTTGGGGATGGAACGCCGTGGACAGACTGGTCTTGATGCCGAGTTCCGAGCACAGGGCCTGCCAGAACCGCGAGGTGAACTGGCTTCCTCGGTCCGAGACGATGTTGTCCGGGAGACCGTGGAGGCGGAAGATGTTGTCGAGGAACAGCGACGCTGTTTCCTCGGCACTTGGGAGGGACCGACAGGGAAGGAAGTGGGCCATCTTGGTCAGGCTATCGACGACGACAAAGATGCAAGTCTTGCCGTTGGACTCGGGGAGGTCGGTGATAAAGTCCATCGTCACCAGAGACCAGGGTCGCGATGCCGTCGGGAGGGGCTGCAAGTATCCAAACGGCTTATGTCGAGGGACTTTCGAGCGTGCACAAGTGTCGCACGTCGAGACATAAGCCTGGACATCCTTGCGGATCGAGGGCCACCAGAACTGCCTCGAGATCAGTGCTCGGGTCCGCCGAATGCCAGGATGTCCAACAGCGACAGGGTCGTGGCATGACTTGAGGACGGGGACTCGACACGACTCTGGCACAACGATCTTGTCCATGAAGGTGAGGAGATCATCCTTCAGGACATACTTGGGATCGTTGCGGAGCTGGTCCAGGGACGGGTCCTTTGGTTGCTCCTCGGCAATGAGCTTGAGCAAGTCCACAGGGCGAGTGGAACTTGCATCCGAGGAGCGACGGACGGCACAGGCGAACGCCGAAGGTGGCAGCAACGGGGGAGGCTCCTTGGACACAGGTGCGGACGGAGGGACGTAGTCCGGGCGGCGGGAGAGAGCGTCGGCCTTGCCGTTCTTTGGACCGGGGAGGTATTGAATCCGGAGGTCGAACCGAGACAGGAACTGCGACCACCGGGCGTGTCGCTGGTTGAGGATGCGGGCCGACGCCAGGTATTCCAAGTTCTTGTGGTCGGTAAGGACTTGGACTGGGTGTTGGGCGCCTTCGAGGTAGTGTCGCCAGACCTCGAATGCCTCCTTGATGGCCAAGAGCTCCTTCTCATAGATGCTGTAGTTGCGTTCAGCATCCATGAGCGTGCGGGAGTGAAAGGAGCACGGGTGCAGGTGGCCATCGGAGCCGCGCTGGGACAGGACGCATCCGATCGCAAAGTCTGAGGCATCAGACTCCACGACAAAGGGCTTGGATGGGTCGGGGTGCGCAAGGACGGGCTCGGAGACGAAGGCTTCCTTGAGGGACTGGAAAGCCTTGTGGGCGTCGGGGGACCAGCGGAAGACCTGGGACTTCTTGAACAGGAGCGTGAGCGGACCGGCGATCTTGGCATATCCGTCAATGAAGCGACGGTAAAAGTTCGAGAACCCAATGAAGGAGCGAAGGTCGGAGACATTGCGGGGGACGGGCCAGTCGACAATGGCGGAGAGCTTTGCTCGTTCCATCTCGATACCCTTGGGCGAGATGACGTAGCCGAGGAACGAGACCTTGTCCTTGGAGAACTCGCACTTCTCCAGCTTGCAGTACAACTTTGCAGCCTGGAGCTTGGCCAGGACCTGCTTGACGTGATTTGCATGCTGAGTGGGGTCAGCGCTGTAAATCAAGATGTCGTCAAGGTAGGCAATCGCAAAGTTGTCCAGCTCCTCACGAAGGACATCGTTGATGAAGTGCTGGAAGGTGGCCGGAGCATTGGTGAGTCCAAAGGGCATCACCAAGTACTCGAACTGGCCGTAACGAGTGCGGAAGGCCGTCTTCCACTCGTCGCCTGCGCGGATACGCAGCAGGTTGTAGGCCCCGCGGAGGTCCAGCTTCGTGAACACCTTCGCGTCCCGGACTCGGTCCAGCATCTCGTTGATCAACGGTAAGGGATAACGATTCTTGACCGTGATCGTGTTCAATGCGCGATAGTCCACGCAGAGACGCAGAGAGCCGTCCTTCTTCTTGACGAAGAGGATCGGGGAACCGGCGGGAGAGGACGAAGGACGGATGAACCCTTTGACGAGGTTGTCGTCGAGGTATTCACGAAGGGCCTTGAGTTCGGGCTCTGACAGGGAGTAGAGTGGTCCGAACTTGGGGGTCTTGCCGGGCTCCAGGTCGATCGGGCAGTCGTACGTCCGGTGCGGGGGCAACGAGTCGGCTTCCTGCTTCGAGAAGACTGAGCCAAACGACTTGTACTCCTCGGGGATCGACGTCGAGAGGGGCGTCGGATCCGGATCGGTGGCAGGAAGGACGAGGACTTGGAACACAGTCAGGGGGTCGTCAAACGCTTGGCGAAAGCGTTCCATGAACGAGTCGAACGAGTGCAGGATTTGATCGTTCGACTCGATCAAGGGAGTCGCCCACTGGAGGGCCGGACCAGTGAGCAAACTCAAGACGTAACCCACCTTGACTTGCTCGGACGGGAACCTGGATGCCTGGAGCATCATGAGCAGGCGGCACTGGTTGACGAAGGGGCGGAACTTTGACCTGGTGCCGTCGAACTTGTCCGGGGTCGGCATGTGCGGGAGCTGTGGGGCGGCGGAAGAATGTGTGGTCCGGAGGAGAACCAGTTCCTCCTGGAGGGCAACGATTTGGGCCTGGAGTTGGTCCATGTGGGCTTTGAAAGTGGGGAGCGAGGATGCAGGGAAGACAACAGAGAATAGAAGGATGAGGGCAGCAACGAAGCCTCAGCCAAGCAGGTGGTCAGACAGAGAGAGGGAGTTCGAACAATATGTGAGGACCACGACAAGCAACGACACTGGACGACCAGGTGCTTGGCGAACAACGATAAGCTATATTACGACTTATCAGATAACAACAAGTGTTGTTCGAACTGAAGATACAAAATGGGTGCAAGAAAGGAGGGGCTTTATAGCCAAGAGGGAAACCGAAGGGCGAAAGTGGGCGAGAAGGGTGGAGCGACAAACGAGGGACGAGAAGGGGGTGCGAGGGAGGCGGAGCATCCAGCGAGAGGGGCGAAGCACAGCGCAGTCGGAGGCGAAGTAAGAGTCATCGGCGCCAGCCAATCAGGGAATACACGCCAAGACAAACAAACATGACTCACGGTGCATCACGCGCAGCAGTCCACACGTGTTCCCAACGTGCATGATCATCACAAAAGGCGGGCAAACATCCTCAGGTTAGAGGATTCCCTGTCTAAAAATCTTCTCTTTGGAGAAAACCTTACCGACAGACCTTACGATAACAGAGCGAAGAGGACCAAACAATGCTGCTGAACATCCACTGGTGAGACCCTGCTGCAACTCTTGCGAATATAAAGCAAGAGCCCATTTGGTGGGCAATAATAGGTGAAATCTCACAATGTGATGACCAGCATCACAACGGACCAATGAGACTGTCCCGCATGCTCTCGCCCTCCGCACCAATCATGAGTCCCCACGTGTTTGTTTGCCCCCATGCATGAGCACGCGCCGTTGCCACCCGCGTCTACTGGTTTCCTGCCTCCCCCACCGCTCGGCACATGTCCCCGGGCTGTGCCAAGCCTCTCTCGCTTGCACACCAGCCACTCTCGCACCCCCTTCTCGCTTCTCTGTGATGCTCCACCCTTCTCGCCCACTTTTGCCCCTCGACCTCCTCCCGGTCTATAAATAGCCCTGCATGTCTGAGCCTATGTTGAACACCAGTTCGAACAAAACTTGTTCTTTGGTGTTCGGGGCTAAAAGCTAATAAAGCTCATACCAAGCACTTGGTCTTCGTCCTTGCGCTTGTTCACTTCTCACACACAAGTTACACAGTCGAACCGCTTTCAAGAGAAGTTCTCTGTGGATCTCCAGCCAAGTCCTTTCAATCTACATTCATGATTGTTCAAGCGTTCAACTAGTCGCACTACATGAGTTCCAATGAATCTAAACCATTAACGGAAACGGCACGAGGTTCAATGTCAATGAGCTCATACGCTGGCTTGCCATTTGTATGAATTATGGAGCTCATTTTGACTAGAGTGTTTTTACAACCCAAAAGTACACATTCTGACCAAGAAATGGATAGAATCATTGGATTACTCTCAATATCATGATTGCCCCACTGTTCCCCTCGTGGTATGCCAGTAACGGGTACATCACATTTGATGAGCAATATACTGTCCTTCTCAATAGTGGAGTCAAAACTAAAAAACGAGTACGTCCTAAACCCCGGTTTCATTTCTTTCATGTGAACTCATCATGTGCCATCATCGCGGTTTCCTTCCTCCGGTTTGTACATCGAGTTGAACTTGTGATTTGCAACCGTTACCGCCATCTGGCCGGGAGATGCATCTCCTGTTCACCTCTCTAAAGTATCGAGGGAAAACGATCATTGTTCTCTTCTATTCAAGTAACGCTTCAATCATTAACGATAACAAGAAGGATTGAGAATGATAAACTGGTCCGATACATATCGATTCAGTAGTGGAGCGTGATCAACTCGGAAATATAAGGCTTTTTGACAACTTCTACCAGTAAAATCGTGGACTGAGTTCCTGATTTAAAATTGTGGCACCAGGTTCCTGTCATACTATCATTTTATGGTTTTGATACACCTCTGACTTTGCTTAACTCACATATCGACCCCGCTAATTAGGGTCACATGTTTTTGCCAAAGGACCGAAACATTCGAGGGTTTCCCCAAATCCGAAGCTGAATCAACAACTTGATCGGCCGCCTTACCTCTCTCTCGAAAAAAACGCGCTTGAGAGCGCAACACGGAAGGCTGGAGAGACTTCCAGCACCACTTGTGCTGCGCCTAACCCGTTTGCCTTCCGCAGGCACGCGTCGGAACGCCCGCCTGGATGCCCGCCATCGCAGATATGAGCTGCTGGTATTTGGCCCCTCAATAAACCAGCAGGCACACAACGTCGTTCAATCCAGCTTGTCCTGATCGCCTTCAACCTTCCACCTTGCCTCGTCCCGTCTTTGCCGCTGCCCAGCCCTGCCTAGTCCTGCCCCATTATAGGTTGTTTGCCTCACCTCTTGCTCAGTCCGTTCAGTCACGCCAATAGCTTGCCTGCCCAGAATGTATAATGCCCCCGCCGAAGAACCCGCCGCCCCCTTCCCTGAGGCTGGCGGCCAGCCCAACCAGGAGGTCAATCATCACCTTGCAACCTACCACCACCTCCAAGGCCAATTCAATCAGCTGCAGGCCCACCTGGGTGTCGTGCACCATGCCCAGGCTGCCGCTGCCGACTTTGCCCAGCTCCAGGCCAATCTCCAAAACGCACCCAGAGAACCCCGAGTTCCTGACCCGGCCTTCTTTACCGGTCGCCGCTCCGAGATCCGCAGCTTTGTCAACCAACTTCGCCTCGTCTTCTCGATGCAAGAGTCGCGGTACCCCACTGATCGCCTCAATGTGACGTTTGCTGCCAGTTTCTTGCGCGAGACTGCTGCCGCCTGGTTCGCTCCGATTCTCGAACGTGACGGCCAGGCTGTCCTCGACAACTTCGAGGAATTCCTCCGCCGCCTTGATGTCTCCTTTGGTGACCCCAGCAATACCAAAAGTTCCGAGTGAGCCCTCGACGCCCTCACGCAAGGCAACCGCTCAGCTGCCGCATACATCTCCGAGTTCAGCCGGTTGGCCATCGACACCGACTGGAACCAGGCAGCTCTCCGCCACACTCTGCGTCGCGGTTTGCATCCCGAGATCAAGGATGAACTTGCCAAGTCGACCGAACCCTGTGATTACGAAGAATGGACTAGCCACATCATCAACATCGACGTCAGTCTTTACGAGAGACGGCGTGAACAGAGGTCAGAACGCCGACAAGGAACCTTCGACCCCCGCCCTACAACCAGACCTTGGCCCAGCGCACGCTCGCCTCCCCAAACGACCCCGATTGAGGCTGACGCCCTCCAAGTGACCTCGACCGGGGAGCCTCAACCCAAAGGAAAGCTCACCCAGGATGAAAGAGACAGGCGCCGCAAGCTCGGATTGTTTTGTATTGCGGCGAGAAGGAGCACTATGCCAAGTCGTGCCCCGCAAGACCGGATTTTCAGTAAGTCCGATGGCCACCGCAGGAGCCCCGTCGGACTCCCCAAACCCCAAGCCTCCTGATCCTCCATCATCCAGGGACAAGCCCCCAACCAGTCCGCCGGACCGACCCATCCCGCGCAGCCTCGAGATTCTGACGACCTGTCGCTTCGGAGTGACAAGCTTCGTCGTCAAAGCCTTTGTCGATTCGGGATCGCAGCTCAACTGCATGGACATCGATGTCGCCAAGCAACACTGTGTCCCCACCCAGCTCCTCGATCGCCCAGTACAGGGCCGCGCCGTGGATGGCGAGATTCTCGCATCCGGCGGCATCACCCACGAAACGGTTCCCCTTGAGCTCAACATTGACGGACACCAAGAAACTGTCAGCGTCAAGCTCATCCGCCTCCGTTTCACGAAGTAATTCTAGGGTACCCGTAGCCCAGAACGCACGAACCCGAAATTCCAATGGGGCGCACAGAGGATCAATTTCGAGTCCTGCTCGTGCGGACAGAATACAATTTGTGAGCCAACACCTCCTCCGCAGCGACCCACAGATATCAAATCAATCCAGGCCCCCCTCGTATCCTTGGTTGGCGCTTCTGGTTTCAAGAGAGCCATGAAACAAGGCCAACTATACTTGATAAGTGCACTCGACTTGGAATCTCCGAGGGAGTCGCAGGGTGTGCCAGACAAGTACTCGTACTACGCAGATGTATTCAGCTCTCAGGAGGCTAATCATCTCCCTGATCGCCGCCCCTGGGATCACAAGGTGGAGCTCACTGATCCTTCCAAGCTTCCGGCCCGAGGGTCAGCGTACCCCTTGACGGAGCACGAGATGAGTGCGCTCCGAGATTACATCAAGGATAATCTGGACAAAGGTTTCATCCACCGAAGCATCTCCCCTGTCGCAGCACCGATCCTGTTTGTAAAGAAGAAGTCAGGGGAACTCAGACTGTGTGTCGACTACCGTCGACTCAACCACCTGTGCAAGAAGCAATCCTACCCGTTGCCCAACATCAAAGAGATGTTCCGCAAGGTTCGACGAGCTCGCGTGTTCTCCAAGCTAGACCTCCGAGGGGCCTACAACCTCGTGAGGATAGCGGTGGACCACGAGTGGCTGACGAGCTTCACCTGTCCCCTTGGACAATTCGAGCACCTCGTCATGCCCTTTGGCCACCAAGGCACACCAGCTACTTTCCAAGCACTCATGGACCACGTTCTCAAGGACCTTGGGCACTGCACCGCTATCTACCTTGATGACATACTAGTTTTCTCGGACAACCCTCTGAGCACGAGGCACATGTACAACTCGTGCTCGAGCAGCTGAGGTTAACTGACTCTTTTGCAAACTAGAGAAATGCCCGTTCGATGTGGACGAGGGAGAGTTCCTCGGCCACATCGTCAACACCCGCGGCATCAAGATGGATCCTAAAAAGGCCCAAGCCGTCCTCGACTGGGAGGCTCTACGCTCGGCGAAGCAGCTCCAAATGTTCCTTGGCCTAGCAAACTACTACCGGTCATTCATCGCCAACTTCAGTGGCATCGCTGCGCCACTACACAAGAGGACAGGAAAGAACAACAAGTTCAACTGGGACGCAACTGCCCAGTGCGCATTCGATAGTCTCAAGGAAGCCTTCACCACTGCACCGGTGCTCACGCATCCCAACCCAGACCTACCGTTCATCGTTGAGACGGACGCCAGTGACTTTGCCATCGGCGCCGTGCTCTGTCAGGAAGGACCAGACGGCAGTGTACATCCAACATGCTACTGGTCGCGCAAACTCACAGCCCCCGAGATCAACCACGAGATATACGACAAAGAACTCCTGGCGATCGTCACCGCTATGAAGGAGTGGCGCCACTTCCTAGCCAGCTCCAAGCACAAGACCATAGTACATAGCGACCACCGAAACCTTGTGTACTTCACAACCAGCCGAGTACTCAACCGCCGTCAAGCGAGATGGTCCATGTTCCTGACCGAGTTCGACTTTGAAATTGTATACAAGCCCGGCAAGGTGTGGTGGTTGCGGACGCCCTCTCCCGAAAGCCTCAGCTGGAGCTTGCCGAGGACGATCCTGCACGTCTCCAACAGAGACAAGCGATGCTCAGGCCAGAGCACTTCCGGATCGCGGCCCTCCAGGCACAGTCACTCACAGAGTTCGAAGAGAGAGTCAAGCAAGCACTGTCATCCAACCAATAGGCGCAAGAAGTGATGGCAGATCCCGCCAAGCCAATGCACAAGGCATTCAAGTCTGTCGATGGCCTCCTCTACCGCGACGAATTGCTGTACATCCCAACAACGGAGCTTCAGCTCGAAGTCCTCCGAGATTGTCATGGCTCGAAGACCGCGGGGGCATTTTGGGAGGGAAAAAACCATCGAGCTGATCACGCGAAACTACTGGTTTCCCAGGATGCACCAGATAGCGGGCAACTAGGTCAAGTCATGTGAGGTGTGCTGTCGCGCCAAGCCGGTCCGACACACACCCTACGGGTTGCTAAACCGCTCCCGATCCCAGAAGCGCCATGGAGTGCAGTGTCCATGGATTTCATCGTCTAATTACCGAAATCCGAGGGTTACGACGCCATCGTGGTCTTTGTCGATAGATTGACAACGATGGCCCACTTCCGCGCCTGCAACATCGCAATTACAGCCGAAGAGACAGCCAAGCTCTTCGTCGACACTGTGTTCTGGGAGCACGGGCCCCGAGATCCATCGTCTCGGACCGAGGCCCCCAGTTCAAGTCAGCCTCCTGGAAACGATTTCGCGAGCTCCTGGGAACGTCAGTCGATTTGTCGAGTGCCTATCACCCCGAGTCTGACGGACAGTCAGAGAGAGTCAACAGCGTCCTCGAGTCGCTCCTACGCTGCTGCTGCGGTTATCAACAGGATGACTGGGCATCCCTTCTCCCCTTGGCGGAGTTCGCATATAACAACTCGGTGCATGCGAGCACCAAAACGACCCCGTTCTATGCAAACCATGGCTTCCATCCGGTGTGCGACTTCAAGACCATAACATAATCTAAGATTCCGGCAGCTGAGGAACACGTCCAGCATCTCGAGCAGGTGCTCGACGACCTCAAACAGCACCTTCGTGGAGCCCAAGAGAAGCAAAAGCGCTACGCCGACCGACACCGCAAGGCCATTAACATTCTTGTGGGGTCCAAGGTATGGTTATCGAGGCGCAACATCAGGACCCAGAGACCATGTGACACATTGGTTTGGAAACGATTGGGCCCCTTCGAGGTCATCGAGTGTATCAACGAAGTCGCATATCGCCTCCAGATGCCAAAGTCGATGTCCAAGGTCCACCCGGTGTTCCATGTCTCGCTCCTCGAGCCAGTACATGCGAACACGATTCCAGGAAGAACAGTTGCCCCTCCACCACCCATCGCAATTGAAGACCATGAAGAGTATGAAGTGGAGAGCATCTTGGACGCACACATGAGAGGTAGACGCGTGGAATACCTCATACGATGGAAATGGTACGGACCCGAGGAGGACGCGTGGGACCTGAGGAGAATTGCACAAATGCCCCGGATGTCGTCCGCGCGTTTCATGAACGCTATCCAGACAAACACCACGGACAACTTTATCAACATCGTGCTGAGAGCGTAGGGGGAGGACTTGAGAGGGAGGTGATGTAACGGAACGTGCTACAGAGCGCAGCACGGAGGGCTGGAGAAGCTTCCAGCACCAAGCTGTACTGCGCCCCACCCGTTTGCCTTCCGCAGGCACCCACCGGGATGTCCGCCATTGCAGATAAAAGCTGCTGGTTTTTGGCCCCTCAATAAACCAGCAGGCAAACAACGCCGTTTAACCCAGCTTGCCCCGATCGCCTTCCGCTTTTCTCCTTGCCCTATGAATTTGCCCCTCGTTACGTCCTGTGCTCGCCTCTCTCCTGCCCTGCCCGTCACAGTTGTAATATCTATCGTCGCATACAGCGTCGGAGTATCTATTCCGCCAAATTGCGAGGCGAACGTTAACTTCCATTCAAATATCAATCCCCTCTTGATTTTCGTCGTTTATCATCGCCGCCACGTTCTCTATCATCAATCTGATCGATATCCTTCCTTCCATCATCCTTCGTACCTCTGCCACTTCCTCTTTTATTTGTCCCATTTTTGAGTTTCCCCTCCAAGTTCCTGAGCTCCTGACCGCTTCTGACTCCTTGTTGCTTCCAAGACCGCGATAGTCGCGAAGCATGATTGCCACTCCTTCGCTCCTCGGCTGGTTGCTTTGGAATGAAGATTTATCCCGTTTCTACCGTCATTTCCTCACCTGTACCCATTGGACATTTTCCACATTTACACATTTGGAATGTACTTATCAATTCCTCGTCCATCTCTCGCAATTTATTGACCTTGGCTTTTGATTCACAAACCATTCATTGATTCACCCTACAACGTCGCTTCAAATCACTCACAATTCATTGGGAACGTTTCACAGCTGTATTAGTACTATCTACTAGAATAGCAATCGCAATGAAGCGACAGTCGATGGACGTGGTGTAAACCAGCGCTTTTGTCTCGCCAGGTTGTTTGCTGGCACATATTCGAGTTACTTCGTGATTATGATGCCCATCACCACGCACAAGCTTCGTCCTGCCTGTCTATTCGTTACCAGACAACTTCTGGATCTGTTTCGAGTCCTCTCATTCCGTTTGAATCATCCAAGCAGACCTTACCACCCACACAACTCCGACGACACTGATGGATCGATTCGCAGTCGGTAATTCTTTCGAGATCATCACGCGGATCCGCTCACAGGGGATTCTGCACACGCCACCGTCTTGTTCTTGGTTGACGACCCAATTCGCGGGCCGTTTCGATCGCCTTGATGGCGATTGTGTGGGGGGCATTGAAAGCATTTCCATTTGTATTCAAACTGCAGAATGATTTGAACCCGGCCCAAATTCCCCCTTGTACGTTGCCGTCCCAGAATCCCTATATCCGTCATTTGTCGTCTCGTTTTCGCCCGGCATCTCGGCGCTTCCATTTCTCGACAACGCTCTGGATGCGTTGGCTGGAGTGTTTTCCATCTCCGATCGGCTTGAAAAACGCCTGTAGGGTCGTCTGCTGGCTATGTGCTTTCTTGCTCATTTCCCTGATCACCGGAATCAGGACGTCCTTGATTTGCTTGGGGCCCCAGCCAACCCGGTCCCCCAAATAGTCTTCCAAGGCGTCAATTTGCGGAAAGCCCCACTGAAATGCTTGAGTCTCCGTGTCCACGACCGGATGAAGGTATCCGTCTAAAATGGCTGGGTCTGGAAATCCATCAGGAATTGCACTCTTTCTCGCTATTGGCAACTGTTATCAGCCCGATATCCAGCATTAGTTTCATCAGCCGAGTCGCTTCATTTGACTGCAAACTAGATGGCGCATCGCTCAAACTTGGCGATGTGGATTGTGAATTTCTCACCAATTTTCGTCGCACAGGCGAAGCTGTGTTTGGCTTTTCGCCGTGTCTGACAAGTTTCCACCAATCTCTAAACTCTTGCAGTCCCTTGATGCCTTGCTCGGCCGACTCGATTGATGCCCCAACCCACTCTTCCAGGATCTCCATGGCTCGGACGATTCCAATACCATGTACTCCATCGGTGTAATCGCTTCCAAGTAAGAACGCAAGAAATATCAACTTGAGGCGATCCAACTTCATCGTCTCGTTGATTGATTCCAATTCGTAGAACTCGACAAATTTCTTCTGGTTGAACATATTTCTGTAGACTCTCGTTCCTCCAAACAAGAATACGTCCGAGTCATCGGTCACAATGCCATCAACCAGTGATTCTTGCAGTAAAAACGCACACTGAGCCTCAGCTTCCATTGGCGCCACGATAAATGGGATGCCAAATAGTGTCAGAAGTTCCTGGAATGGAAATCAAAATTAGGAATCGTCAATGACCGATTGCAACCGATTGAGCCCTCGTATAAATTGATTCCAGATTTACTCGCGCCGATACCTTTGTTTCATTGACCATATCGGAGCTGACTTCGTGGGCATCGCGTTCATCTTTCTGCTTCTTCATGCTCAGTGAGTTGATTTCATACTGGAGCTCACTTTGAACATCGTTGACGCTTCTGTTGCTCAATTCCGCGAAAAACCGGGCAAATTCGTTACTTTCCATCTCCAAGGAAGCAGAAGCCGCACGCTCCTCTTCATCAGCTTCCAGGTCGGCGTGGGCAGCGGCCCTCTCTGCTTCGATCGCCTCGACGTCAACTCCCAATTTTCGGCTCCCAGCTTCTGGGTCGTGGGTCGACCAAGTTGCCTTCAGTCAAAATATGTGAGCGGCGAATGATTGTCGCGGGAGCCATGTATTAGAATTGACTAGATTCCGCTGTCGTTCATATATTGATGCGCTTGGGGTGCTTACCGCGGTGTCATTGGGGTTTCTCTGGTCATCTTGGTCCATCTGTATGCATTTCGTTCCGGGAAAGGCCGTGAGGGCTCCTTCTCCGCGTTTGTGGGAAGATATTGGGGAGAACATTGTCGGAACAATGTTGGCTTCATGAATGAATCTTGTTTGCTCCGCAAGGTCAGCATCTTGAGTCCCGCTCTCATTAAAATGGCGGTGGTCGACGGCTTCCGCCAACATGGGCCAGCGAACTATATCTTCGAGAGAGGTTTCCGCTCCGTGGCTTTTGCTTGATTGCCCATCGTGCGCATGTGCAATTATATTTGCTGTGGTTTGACTTTCCTTGAGAGCCAGAGGTCGTGTGCTGCTTGGCGCCGAAGCAAGGCCACAAACCGAGTTTTGCTTTGTCCTTGATATTGGTATATCACCGCTGGTTGCCCGTATATCGCCATCATCGTCATCGCTATCATCGCTGAATGAGATGATCATGGTCGATTTGACCGATTGATGTGAGTCGGTGACCACAGCCAAACCTGGTGCTGGATCGTAGGCCTGGATCATACACTCGTCGTCTCCTGAGTCCGCATATAAGGCGGCTGGTTCGACACTGGGTTTGCCATGGGGCGTGGAATTCTGTGTTGATGGCCGATCCATCAAATGGTGCGCAGCTGATTTGGTGCTGAAATCTGAGTGAACTTTCCATTCAACCACGGACGCTAAATAATTTTTCCAGAATAGCAAGGCTACTGCCCTTTCGTGATTCACATCCGTTTGAGCCAGTTTCCCCAATGACTTGTTCACCAAAGCTAGCTCATCCATTCCATCTTGCAGTGTGTGTTTGAACAACGCATGCTCCATCTTCAGATCGCTATCGGCAAATTCCTTAACAAACTCTGGCGGAGCAAGTCCCTGCCAGTACCGGAGGAAACTTGATGGATCTGTTTGAAGCTCATCCTCATCCTCATCCATTTCGAGTAGTGTTGCGGGTCGATACTCGCGCCCTTAAGGTATGCAATTTTCAGGTGATTAGACTCCCTTTCAACTCGCCATACCAGGAGCTCGATCATGTCCTACCTTCAGCATCATCGTGATGCACAGCTGTTCCCATGTTATCTCCAGCGGCATCAGGCTCGCCTTGAGGTGGTCGGTGGTCTGAGCCCCCACCTATTTCAACCTCGACAAAATCATCGTCTTCGTCTTCCTCAGTATCGCTTTCGATGCTGACGTCGCCTTTGATGGCGCTCATGCGGTCCGAGATACTTCTGGTTCTATCCTTCCGGCCTGTGTCAGAGTCACCATCGGCTCCGGCGGCGCTGTCGGTCTCATCGTGGATGGAGATTGGACTCGCCATGTGGCGGCTATCCATTTGTCCATGTTCCGTTTTGGACAGCGTCGGCTCCGAGTTGACGTGCATTTGATCATCCGTATCATCAAGGACGACAATCTCCTTGGTGCTCTTGACAAGAACGACTTTCTGTGGCTCAAGAGCCTTCATCGTCCAGCCGCCCTTCGACGACTCGGCCTCATCCTTGACGAGGACGTACTCGCGCCCACGTTCGGCAGCGATCCGATGCTGTATCTCTTTCTTCTGCCTCTTGTTGCGAGTTTGTCTTGAAATCTGCACCACGCCAGCTGTCCGCGAAAAATCGCTCAGCTTCTCAGTGAGTCTGTTCCGATGGACCAAGTTTCGGATCTGAAGCTTTGAAAAATCAAGCGAGTTTCTTGAAGCGCTTTCCATCTCACTCAGCCTTTCGAAATTGGCCTGGCGGGACTTTGTCTTCTGGTCCAAAATAACTTCGTACTGAAGCTCAACGGGCAGGAGCTTGAAAGACTGTGCATCGATATCCACGGAGGTCAGATCGAGGTCGGTCGAGTGTGAGCTGATAAACTTGCGGAGGTCCTGCTCGGTGGATATCCGAGGATCAAGCTCTGGCATGCTGCAACCGTCCAAATTGCGGGCTCTGATCAGTCCTCAGTCACATCGGGGCTGTGGCCGGCACATCCTTCAATTGCTGGCTCCAGCTATCGGCCGATAACAGAGGTGTCACTTTGATCGATAATACCTTTGGGCATTGCCCGTTCCGGAAGCGAGCTCAAACATGTCCCTCTTTCGTTTGCTTGGCTGTCCGATGAGCGAACGCAACTGATCGCCGAACGGCACCGCTCCATCTGCTTCGGCAGCAATGACTCTGGCCGTGACATTAGAGCCGGTGGACATAACCATAAGTAAGCAAGTTTAACCCAGCGCCTCCTTATAGTCGCACTGCCCGCCAGATCGAGGGGCGATAAAAGCTTGGACTTACTCTCGAGTTTCGTCGGAACCCGAGAGGCTGTGAAGCATCAGCCGTGCTTCAAGTAGCCGCTCCGCTGTCTTCTTGAGAGAGGCTGCCGAGTCCGCCTTCCGTCGTCTTCTGTTGGACTGGGCAGAAAAGCAACTCACACAGGATCAGTGGCGTTCATTCAACTCCAGGAAAGCCGGCAGGCCAGTCAAAATACGGCGTTGTTCGCTTCGAAAGCCATGTCGACTTCGCACGCAAGATCGGGGCGGCCGTCATCCAGCGATCTTACAATGGTCACTCGCTTGAGGGTCGGGGCGGCCCCATCAAATACAAAGACGGGCTTGATGCCGTAGAACAAAAGTTTGCAGATGCGTCTGAAGAAGCCAACGATGTGCGCTCCATTGAGGGAATTGCCATCCTTATCCCGCATTGCCTTGAGAAATTGATAGAGCCAGATGCTGGCGTCGATAGCAAGACGCTTGCCGGCCAGGGTCTCCAGGCGGACGGGTTTGTGTGCCGTTTCCAGTAGGCTCCAAAGACCTTGGACACCCATCTGCGTCTCGGTGCGGGGTGTGCTGTTGTGGGTTGTGTCGGTGGTGAAGCCAGAGCTGTTGGGCAGGCCAGGCCGATCGGAAAATGGCTTCGCCCCTTGCAACGAGCGGAGATTTCAAGCATGGACAGACAGGCCACGGGCACATGACATGCCGATGGACTCGAGGCACACGAGCAGCCCACCCCCAGTCTATTGAGCACGTCTTCGAGCCGTGTATCGTTTGGAGAGCCATGCAAGGTATATTCCGGTATATACAGCACAATCAGTGAAACGGGACACTGTGTATTGAGGGAGGGTTGCCGTTTTCTGGGTCCTCGATACACTTCCACCATGAACAAGCAATGTGTCCATCATGGGAGGCCAAGCGACCCGAATCGCTCGACTCCTCTGATATCGTGAGCCCACGGAGCTCTCCCGGCGATCGAAAGCATGCATTGCGCTCCTGCAGCGTAACATCAACGCCGGCCAACCATCGACACAGATAATCGCCACGGGAGATCGACTGGGCATTTTCAATACTGCCAGTCGATCATCGCCACAGGAGATCGACCGGGTGTATTCAAGACTGTGCTTCCCAAACCAATCAAAACAAAGAGATTGCCAACCAGGACGGGAAACAATCTCACGGCCTGCCCGCTGGACCTACAGTCAGTCAGCGGGCTTCAGACATCCGAAGCCAGGAAGGAACTGTCCCGTTTCTTTCTGGATAGACTGTAATAACAGAGCATCTCGTACTTAGCGCCCCTGCTCTATTTTCTGTTGGTGGCGGGATTACCCACATGATCAATTTACGGATCTGTCCCGACGATCTGATATACCCACTACACTCCGCACCCAATCTCACTGTCGTCTTGAACATGATCCCGGTGTGGCAGTCAATCATCGCCCGTGGGCATCGGCTGGATGTATTCGCGATGTCACTCCCAGGATCGCGCACGAGGACAGACGGTCATTCGGCAGGTCGTGATCATGCGACCTACAGCGCAAGTCCGATTTGGGTGCAGGTCTGCTTTCAACAAGAATGGGTGCATCGCTCGATTGGAAGGCGTCTGTATACGCTCTTACGATTCAATTTTGATTCAAATCGGGGCCTGGAGAGCAAACACGGAAAAATCAATTCATACGCCAGACCGAGGCAGGACGCTGCAAGAAGGATGGTATCGGGTGCTAAACGGAGCATCGGATCCTCAGGATAGGTCGACACCGCCGTCGACAGCCCCACAGGGCTGCCAGGCTAACGAGAGGCGTGATAGGGCAGGGCGTACCTCAGGGAGCCGCTCGATGGCATATTTGCGGCTCGCGATATACATGATCGGAATGCCGGGGATTTTCCGTATCCGTCTCTTCAAATCTTTATCGCAAGTAGCGACAATGTAGCACTTGTGTTGCATCACTCGATTGACGATGCAGTCGTCCGCATAGGTGCCATTGTGTGTGCACGGGAGTCGCTCAAATCGAGGATCTCTCGCAACCCTATCCACAATCCCATGCAGTTGCGCGTGCAATGTTAGCAGAGGTATGAGACCTGGAAGCAGCCGAGCTCATATAAGGCAGCTATCCAGATGCTTACTTCAGAGCGATCCGATATTTGACGCCGAGCTTCTCGAGTTCGGCAATCACACAGTCCGTGACACAGGGAATGCCTGTCGAGTTGTGGCGGGCGCCGGATGCAACGTGTCAGTCCGAGCAAATAGCTTGCAATAAGAGGCGAGGTGGTCTGCCACTCGAGATTTCATCGGCTCAGATGCCACTTTGATCGCCGCACTGCTCACATTTGGCATAGAGGCAGTCCATCATGGCCTTGACCAGCTCGAGTTTGTTCTGAATGGAAAAGTTGATAAAGTTGGTGTCGACCAGGACATGGTATGGCGGACCCAACGCAGCATTGTACTTGAAAAACAGCGAAGATGCCACTTGCGGGCTGAGGACGGGTCATGGGGCGGTTGCAATAGATGAGAGCAGAAGGTGAGGATAACTCGTGGTGGAAACAGTGCGATGCACAGTCCAGGCGAGACAGAGCAGCATTTTCGGCGAGCATGTGAGATAAAGTTCAAGCGATCGATTGCTGGACCGATGTGTAGGAGTGCTAAGGCGGAACGTCATCAACACACATGTGCCGAACGAGCTCGGTTTCTGGCTGCTTCTGAGCCTGCTCCTCATTCTTCTTGTTGGCTTTTCTGAGAGACCAGATGGTTTGGACGCTTAGTCTTTCCACTATCGGATACATCGAACAACATAGTGCATATGTCGAATGCAGCTGCCTACAGCCTGGTGTCTTTCGGGTTGAGCATCCGCTTGACTTCGGCAAACTTTCTGGTCTTCTTGGCTTTGCCCTGCCGCCAAACGAGTTGCAATAAATGAGAGCCCGGCAAGCAGCTCTCTCGGAAGAAACAGGGACTCGCTCAAGGTGCTCGTGCACTGTTTCGCAAAGCAGGCCCCCCCCCTCTGCAGAGCCATACCATGATGGCGTATCGCTGGACGTGCGGCGCTCGGTGTCGGTCGTTGGATCAGGTTCGGAGCTGGTGTCGGTGCTTGTGGCGGCCGGACGGGATTTTTCTTTTTGGCGGCCCGCGCAGCGCAGCCTCCGTCACGTGTCGCTGTGTGCGTGACACAAACATGCATGGCTCTCGCCGTCTCCCGGCTCACCGCCAGGCCCGACAGCCTTGCATTGCACTCGCGCCGGCTGCCCAACACACCCGAGATGGATGGCGGCGCTCGAAAGAGGTCGTCGTCTTCTGGGCGGGAAGACCTTCAGAGCCCAGATGCACAGCTCTCAAAGCGTCTCGCAAGCACTCCCGGTGCGCGTGATGACCAATTGCCTGCGATTGTTTCTTGGTGCCAAACTGCCCTCCCCAATCGCTTGCTGACCTGCAACCTCGGGCTCTTACACCGGGCACCAGCTCCTCCAGCCAGCTTCTACGGCTCCAGTCGCGTGAGCAGCAGGTCAGATATCGTCATCCTGTTGGCGCTTCCTCTATTGTCGATCGGCTCAATCGATTCACACCGCCGTTTGCAACCATCCAGACACGAGGAAACCCATGCCAAGCGATGGGCCCAGGTTCTCAAGACCTTGAAAGTCGTTGGCACGCCACACTCGCCGAGGCAAAGCACCTTGATGCTTTTCAAGAAACAGGAATTGGCTTTTGAGTAAGTACTCCGAACTGGCGGACAGCAGCATCGGAAGCCTCTGCCTCTCTACTTGGCAAAACTCACCCATGCTGCGGGCTGTTGGCCAACATCCTAGGTATCAGAGGACGTGCTCCAATCCAGTCCACGTATTCTCCTTCGAGACAGATATTTCCAATCCGGGCAAGCGAAAGTTCCTCGCCACCACGTACCCGCATTTTTGGGAGCATTATCTGTGAGTAGCCAACAGAGGGCGCCCTGCCGTGAGCGCAACCAGAGGCCGGGGCCTTTGGCAGATGACCGCCTGGAAATGGCCTGCAGCTTCTGAGTCAGCTCCAAACACCGATCAGCACACTCGACCAGCGCCACTACTACGAGGTTATCAAAGAAGGAATGCCATGCAAGCTCTACTTTGATCTCGAATTCATGACCCAGGACAATCCCAATCTCGACCATGAGCGGGTCATGGCCACCTTCATCCAGGTCTGCACTACAATTCCGCGCTGGCAGCGGTGGGATGTGCCCGATTCCAAGTGTGTGGGCTGACGGCTGCCGATGTTCGGATCGACGCTCTATCCAGCAGGGCCCGCGGCATGTTGATCCCAGCCGCAGGGTCGATTGATTGGTGGCTGTCCCGGGCACGAACTGCTTTGGCGAACTGAAACTGAGGCTTCGAAACAATTGCTAGCTTCTACTCGACGAGCTGCTCAACAAGTTTGGGATCCGATGCCGCCCAGAACATATTGTGGATTTGTCGTCAACGACAACATCAAAGTTTTCCCGCCACATCATCGTCAACCTCCCCGGGGCCGTCTTTCAAGACAATGGCCATGTCGGTATGTTGTTGTATGGCCTCTTCGCTCCACCATGTGTTCTACCAGTGTACTGGTCTCTAATTTCAAAACGGCACAGGTCGGTTCGTTTCGTATCTCATATCTCGGATCCATGAATACAGCCAAGGAAATGGCGAAACTAGCGTCAAGTTTGCTGAGCTCATCGTCAAACATCCATCGAGCGGCCGGGCGGTATTCATCGATGAGAGTGTGTACAGCAAAAATCGCAACTTTCGCATCATATATTCATCCAAAATTGGCAAATCATCGCCTCTCTTGCGAGCAGACAAGCCTGCACTGGATCAACGGATCGAAAACGAGACCTTCAAGTTCTTCAAAGAAAGTCTTGTGTGTGCAGTGGAGTATGACGATGACCTGCGACTCCTCTCGTTTGGCGAAAGTCCGGTGCTCCGTTTCCCAGGGCCGCTTTCGGGGCGCAGCAATGACGCAGCGCAAACGACATCCTCGCAGCCATCGCCATTTCCTCAAATCGATGAATATGTTTTGAGGTCGATCCAAAGCCGGAATCCGAGGGCCTGTTTTCGATCGGCCACATATTTCCCCGAAAGTAAGCGTCCTGCTTCCGATACAGCCCAGAGGACACGGCAAACGGCACCATACTGACAACTATTTTCCAGGCAAATCTCTCGTCTATGCCATTGGTAACGATCGATTTTGCTTCAACATCGGACGGCAGCACAAAAGCAATGGCGTTTACTACGTCGCCAGCCTCAACAATGGTACATTTACCCAAAGGTAATGTCATGCGATTGGTGAATATCTCGGCCATAACCCAGCTGCTCCAGGAACCGCGCTGTTATGAACAATTCGAAGGGCCAACTGATTTGATATGATTTGATATGATTTGATTGGTGGTATGCCATTGCACATCCACCTACAGATGCTACGATGTTGATTGTCGCCGCTTCCGCTCGGCCGAGCAAACTATCCCGTTATCACTGGTGCCATTTGCCCTCGACACCGTCAGGCCCGATCTCGACGACGAGAGCGACAATCAGCCCGACGAATATGATGAAATCATCGCCAGTATTCCAGAGTCGCTCTTTATACCTCACACAACCAGACCTGCCGATCATGAATCCAAAGAGAGCAGCCCGAAAACAGGCAGCTGATTCGAGAAATACATATCACCGTCTCCTCTGGCCGTTCATCGTCTCGGCGACGCCTTTGTTGGCTGAGTCGATATTCCGTTCAAGTGCATGTCCACACTGCAAGACATCCCGGTCGGAGCAGAGGACCATCACCGCCGCCCTGAAACCGTGCCATGCCCGAGCCAGTCTGTTGTATGCATCGTATGCATTGCATACGCTGCGCCCATCGCATGCATCGTCTCCAGCACATGCATCGTCTCCGGCAGCCCAGAGTCCCGCCGACAGCGTGGGCGAAGGGTTTTCTTGGTGGTGGTTTCTCCCGCGCTCGAGGCCCCGTTTGCGCTCCGTTTGCGCTGCCTTGGTATTCGTCCTGCATCTTCCTCCTTGATCGAACCCGAACTCGGATCCTGTTCCCGATGATCCGCCGTCTCTGCGGCAGCCTCTGCCGCCGTACGCTACCGCTGACATGTTCCATCCCGCCCGCTACCAACGGCTCACCAGCCTTAGGGCCTTGTCTTCGCTATAGCCGGCAGATGAACACCTCGGCCCCCGATCGCTCGCCCAGCCGGAAAGACCAAAGATCTCACGAGTCTCATGCAACCGGCCACATCACGCCTCACGCCGTCTACAGCTACCCACTCCAGCGCATCGTCTTCACAAAACAGGCGCCGGCCCTGCGGTATGGGCTCGGTACATCTCTATGACTCCGCCGCCGCACTGCACAAGCATCATTCCGCTCGAATTCCATCCGCTGCCGGAGCGTACATGACCCATCGTGCGAGGTCCCTGGGTTGGTCTTGGAGCCTTCGTCATCCCAATCTGTAAATGCTTCTAATCACACCAGTCTGCAAGATCTGCGGCCCGAGCTGCCGTTTCTGTTTGCATATGAGGTACGATCGAAAGGCATGATAGGATGCGATCGATGATGACTGCTCGATCGACTCGTGGCATCACCGTCCTTTCAAAGTTTGCCATGACTTGGAGCATCCGTCGCCCGATTCATACCAACAACGCCCCGTCCCTGGTCTCTGGCCACGAAGCTATCCCAGCCACACACAGGTCCTCGCTACTACTTCCCGGCGTCATTGGATGACTTTTGGCCAACATATCTGTGGGTATTTCTTCAGCTCCAGCGCGCTTGAGGCCCTCATGCTGCGACTCTGCTTGCTGATCGACTCTTGTTTACTCTCGATTTCGGTATAGAGCCTTCAAGCCAAGCGAGCGCTGCTTTCATGAGGTCATTCGCCATGATCGGCCATGCAAACTCTACTTTGATCTCGAGTTTGACAAGTCAAAACACCAGACCGTCAATACCCAAGACATCATGGAGCGGTTTCGGCATGTATGAGTCCGGGGCAATCCCGCGGGATGGCGAGCCGTGGATGCTGTTCGATTGAAGGTCTGGGCGACATGCGGTGCCGGCAGCGATCGCCACTCACTTCCGCCTGCATTTGCACATTTGTTTCGATTCATGGTCGCCTGCTCCCCAGATAGTTATCACCCACCTGACCAAGTTGTTCGACATCCCCGCTGCGGACTGTACCGTTGTCGATCTGGACTCAACCTCTGCCGTCAAGTTCTCGCGACATTTGATTATCAATATTCGAGGAGTGTGCTTCGAGAGTAGCCTGCATGTTGGTGGGTACGGGTATAAAATCAATGCGATCCATTGCTTCGTTCTCTTTGGACAGCAATCGAACTGACGCTCTTCTTGGGCATTTGTGTCTTGATAAGGGGCGTTTGTTCGAGATCTCCGGCAGCGACTTTATCTCAAGGCATTTTCCATCGACCAATACCCAAGCTACGTTGCCAGCTCACCTATCGCCATTGATACACTAGCGGAGGTGGACCCCGAATATGTCCGCAGTCTGTTTTTAGACGAATCTCTTGGCATCAATGGCCTGTTTGTCGACTGCTCCGTCTACAGTCGAAACAGAAACTTTCGCATCCTGGGATCACGTAAGCCCGGCCGGACCGAGATTTTTTCGCCCACCAACCCCGTTCATGCCAGTAGCATTACGCTGGAGTACTTCCGGACGACTCTTGTCTCGGCATGTGAACAAGGTGCCCGCCGGATCTCATTCAAGGCTCCCCAGACCGATCTTTCGGCTCATTTTCCGCATACGAGAGAGGCAAGAAGCTTCCTTGCGGTACAGAGCGATGACTTTGCCGACTTGGAGAACTATCTGTTGCAGCGGCTGCGGGAGCGCTCTCCATCAGCTGCGTTGGGTGATCCTGTTTACGAATTGACGACAGGTGCGTCGCATGTTTATCAAGGCCTCATTGCTGTTGCAGCGATGTCTAGCATCAGCCCATCATCCTCCGAAGCGCGACCCGACGCTCTGCGACTAGGGTCATTGCATTGACAAGTCTTTGTTCGCCGCATAGACGGTCCGCGGCTATTTTATCCGATCAAGGGCGATCGTTACTGCGAAGTGCGCGGCAGACAACACAAAAGCAATGGGACGTTCTTCAACATCTCGATGTCGTCGGGCACGTTTACTGAATGGTAGGCGTTGCTGGATCGCAGTCACTGGGGATTGTGAGACTGATACTGGAATCCCAGGGCGCTGGTGCATCATATATAGTCATCAACGTCAAGCGCGAGAGCATTGTATAGCAGCGTCGCGGGGAAGGGATTAGACAGATCCATGGTGTCCTCTATGCTGACGCCATTGTACTCCTATTGTTCACCGGATCGACTTGACGGGCGTGATCACCGTCTCAACCATCCTGCTCCAACCATCCTGCTTCAATCGTCCTGCTTCAATCGTCCTGTATCGGTGCCATCAGCTGTTTCGACCACGACTGTCGTGGCCATATGAGGATCACTCACCTATTGCCAGTTTCCATCAAAGAGTGCCTACAATCTATTCAGAAAAAAATCGGGACACCACACCCGCTCCCTTGAACATGTAGTATGTGAGGACTTATGTCCAATGGAGACACATGCAATTCAACAGATCACCTCCGAGTAAAAGCCACCGGTCGCTCCCCGTCTCCACATTCGATCTGCACTGCTCAAAGTACCGAGCAAACCGCTGCCTCCGAGGGCTGGATGCACAGCCCATGCCTGTGGGTCGCTGCACTGGTCTCGGAGTGCCGGCGGTGAATGGTGCTTTTGGACACACTGAAGATGGTGGCGACCTTACGCAAGCTGCGGAGCAGCGAGTAGCATCGCAATGCAGCGATGCGGAAATCGAGGGTGCTGTGCTTGACCATGATTGCAATGAGTGGGCAGATGTATTCAGGTCACAGAAAAAACCACTGTCATGGCTCAAAACGGGGTGTCCCATTTCATCTTGGAAAACGCTGTAAACTCGAACGTGGGGCCGAAAAGCACCTCGCGACCCATGTCAGCCGGCAGCCGCCGGGTAGCGATGCAATCTGCTTATTTTTGACAAGATAAATATGCATCAAATCGGGTCTCGCGATGGACATGACTGCCTCACCTTGCCCATCGACGATCCTGCCGTCGCATTGCTTTGTGGGAGCAGCAAAAGTTGGAATGAATCCACTGTGGGTTGACGGCATTTGGTATCGTCTTGAGCCAATTGACGGTGGTGGTGGGCGACTGGTGTGGAGGAATGACCAATTGTATCATTGTTGGAAGCTCCACTCCGATTGCGGACAAGAACCACCACCGTCTGAATCTCTCTGGTTGGAAACCTAGTCAAGCGTGGCTGTGTGTCAGCGAGATGACATGATCGTTTGGCTATCAGGCAAGACTCACCTTGACAAGATGTCTTCCCACGACTGATTGAGCGAGCGATGCGTTTCTGGATCTGAATCAAGGGCGCCACTGTGAACAGCATCACTCCCTGCCCAAAAATGCGCTGGATTTGAGGAGAGTTTTTCTTCCCCAAGGGCAGAACCAGCCATCGTCGCTATTTTCTCGCCAGATGGCTCCCCGCAAGAGAAAGACACCACCCAGGCGACCAAGTGGATCCAGAGCACCCACAAGATCCTTGGTCTGCAGCAATGGATGAGCACCACACCAAGTCCCAAGATCCCTGGAGTGTCTTCTTTCTTGCGATACATTCGCCATGGGTTCGATGGAGACATGCTGGAGAAACAGCTGTACTTCAGCCTGACCCGGCGACGGCGATTCAAGCGACTCGATCTCCACGGCAAGCGACAGCGCACTGTCCACGAGATGTGCAAGCAAGTCATCGACCAGGCACCACCGGAGACCGAAGTGGCGATTGCCTTTGGGAATGCCTCCTGGAAGCAGGGGAAGGGATATGCCTCCAGTCCCAGGAGACTCAGGTTCGCCAAGTATTTCGAGCAGTTCCACCACCACCAGAGAGGCCCACCAGACCGATCCGTCTCCAAGATCCATGTGTGCTCGGTGAACGAGTTCAACACATCCCAGGTGTGCTCACATTGTCGGGAAGCCAAGCGACTTGAGAAGGTCGAGCATCTTGATATCGAGAAACCACACTTTGTCCGGAGCTGTGCAAGCTGCCATACGCTGTGGGATCGAGACATCAATGCCTCAAGGAACATGATCTCGGTATGCCAGTCGATCATCGCCACAGGAGATCGGCCGGGTGTATTCAAGACTGTGCTTCCCAAACCAACCAAAACAAAGCGATTGCCAACGAAGACAGGAGTGCAATGCCATGGCCTACCCGCTGGGCCTACAAGTCAGTCAGTGGGCTTCAGAAGCCAGAAAGTGACTGTCCCGTTTCTTTCTGGATAGACTGTAAGTATCTCGCACTGTTTCTTGTGCATTTCGACAGTGGATGCCGGGTCGCCCATATTCTGGGTAGTCCACTTCGGGGTTGCCATCCCTCTTGGGATGGTCGATGGGAGGTGTTTGACTCCCTTGCAAAGTGTGTGTGTGTGTGTGTGTGTGTGTGTGTGTGTGTGTGTGTGTGTGTGTGTGCAAAGTGTGTGTGACGGCGAGAGGCTTCTCGCCTTCCCTCGGGGGTCTCTCGCCAGAGACTGCTCTTCTCGCCGACCGAGGTGGCTCCGAGAGCGCGTTTTTTCGTTCTCGCTCATTTTTTTAACAAGAATTTTTTTCATAGTGTCTTGAGGCAAGCCGCCGATCCGCCCCAGCACCATCTCTCGCCTGCTCGATGGCCGCCGCCCTGCGATCCGTGGCCAGGCGCCTGGTTGCGCCAATATCTTTTCCATGGCCGACACTTGGGCGACACGAGAGGTACTGTTTTCCTCCAAGGTCGGCTGTGCCGTTGATTGGTCGGTGCAGGCCGTATTCGTTGGCACATCGCAACACCAAAGAATTGCTCGCCAGCGTCTCGAGTCAGCTGGACCAGATCAAGTTAGTTCAGGAGCTCATAGACAGCCAGAAGGACTGGTCGACAATGCGAATCCGCTTCGCCGAAATATCGGAGGCAGTCAAGGTGGGCATCACGATCGGAAGACTTGGCTGGCGCACCAACGGCGATTGCGATCGACCGTGTCTCATACGTTGCCATGATCTGCGCTGACCCATCCGATGGCCTCGTATATTTGCTCAACAGTCCGAGACGCTGTGGGATGAAGATGCACAGAGGGCTATTCAATTGCAGAAGGAGCTCTCGAGGCTGACGGATGACCTGGCCGAGCACGATTCATTCGCACAAAAGTTTGTGGAGTGTCTTGAACTGAAAGGTAGCTCCTCGGCCATGCCGTGCTTGTTTCGACGCAACCTAGCTGTGATGCACTCATCCACAGCAGTATATTTCCGCCGCTTGAGAGGCTCGGTACCCAAATGGGATCGAGGAACACCGTCGATCTCGTGAGCAATCTAATTCGTCCTGGATATGACTCTGCTTGACAAAATTGTATATAGAACTGGCCCTTCAGGAGTCGGACTGGACGCTGATGGATGAGGTTCTTGCTGATTTAGCGAATCTACACACCTCGATGGAATCGTACTCTCTCCGTCTTTTGATGTACGTTACATCCATGCGATCGATTGCAGCAGATCGATTGCAGCAGATCGAGTCAGACGCCGGCGGCTGCACCGACTGCGACATTTGCCGAATTGGAGAGTCGGCCGGCTCAGCGTCCATTCCAATTCTCTGTCTCCAGGGCCGATCCAGCAGACAAAAATGGCTGCTTTGTTGAGCTTCGTGCCGGCTCTGGCGGGACAGAGTCCTGCGACTGGGTAGCAATGATAACAAGAATGTACACCCGATGGGCGCAATCGGCCGGATACACTGGTAAGCTCGGGCGATATAGCAGATGCGTCATTAGCGAATGTTTGCGGCCCATCTGGCGAGACTTTGGCTCCGGTTCACTTACTGGACAATGTTCTGTTCTCACCCCATTGGCTGTTCACAGCCAAGGTCGTCGACGAAATGAAGGGCGACATTGCCGGATTCAAAAATACCACCATCAGCATCGCAGGCGAAAACGCCTATGGTTGGTGCAAGTACGAGGGTGGCGTGCACAGATTTGTGCGGATCTCTCCGTTTGGCGATGTAAGTGTCCAGCTCTCGCTCATGCATCTTGGGGCTGTGGGGGCCAGCAACCGGCCGAGCAAACCTGAACTTGGTGGCATCGGGCTTGTGGCATGGTGCGGCGATAGATTGCTTCAGATACCAACATACAATGGATGGAAACAGGGCAACAAGCGACACACTTCGTTTATTTCCGTCCAGGTTTTCCCTGCCCATCAGTCCGCCGAGGACGGAAGCACCGGCTCTATCGATATCCCGCCGGGGGATATCAAGATCGAAACGATGAGGTCGCAGGGCGCCGGTGGTCAGCATGTCAACACGACAGACAGCGCCGTGAGACTGACCCACATTCCCACCGGGATCATCATCAACGTGAGTCCTCGCTTTTTCTGCATCTCCGTTTGCGCAATCTGGACCACCGTCTGTCGGTGCCATCCTATCGGATTCACTCCGCCGGGGGCAGCATCGATCACTACGCCGGCTCACCCCCACACCGTTGCCGCTCTCCTATCCATCAGTGCCAAAACGAGCGATCCCAGCATCAGAACCGTGCAATGGCCATCGAGATGCTCAAGGCCAAGCTCTACCAGCGGAAACTTGCTGAAGAGTATGTATCGCTTCGGGAGCATGCCTATATCTTGGCGCCAGTGCGGGTGTTTGCTTCCCTCCTCTTGGTCGCGAGACCAAGCTGTATCTGATATAAAACGCCGCTATTACATGGTGTCAGAGCGAGTGCCCGCGCCGAGCTGCGAGATGCCCTGCCTGAAAACGGATGGGGCTCGCAGATCCGCACATATGTCCTCCAGCCCTATCAAATGGTCAAGGATCTCCGAAGTGGCTACGAACAATCTAATGTCCAAGGCGTGCTCGATGGAGACATTGATGGGTACGCTTTGTGGACAACCTCGCATTTTGCTTGCCATGTGCACGATAGACCTGTTGCATCGGCTCTCGGATACTAACGGCCTACACTTGCAGATTCCTGCGGGCCTCATTGATTCATTTCAAGCGGAAAAGATAGCACCAAACATGGTGCAGTCAGCGCAGAAAGAGAAGGGGCACCGCTGACGGCGACTCCCCCGGCAGCAGCCACGACTCGCATCGTCCGGACCTGCTGGCCGCGCGGAGGCGGCTGTTCAATTGAGTCCCGTCCTTGCCGCAATCGGACTCTTGACACTGACATGTGGCTCGAATACACCGTGCACGGTCGATTTCGTCTGGCCGCGATCGATCAGAACAACAGTATCATGGTCCGTCGGGCGCTGACGCCAATACTCCACAGCTTTGAGTGGTTCAGACCGCTCCGTGCCAGATGCAGCCTCTCGATATCAAGAGAGGGGGCACGACTCGACATGGATGGTAGGCCTCGATCGGCAATGACTTGGTGTGCGCGCCTTGGTCTGCTTTGACTGCGTGACGAACCATGTGTGTATTCAAGGCCCTGAGGAAGAGTGGTCCTCGGTCTCCTTGGAAGCAGAGTCACCCGTCTCGTTTGCAAAGTCGCATTCGAGAAAGAACAGACATTTCATCGCCCACCCGAACGACATTATGTGGCACTGTCTGTAAACTTTTGACGCCAGGGTTCGAGGATAGCAACTCCGCCACAAACTGTTTGATTGTCCCGAGCTCAATCCCTCCCCAAGCCGCCGAGGTCATAGAGTTGTGGCAGAGATCAGGCATGGCGGATCTTTCGCTTTGACTTGGCCTGGTGCTTCTTCTGCGACTTCTTTGAAACATCGGTTTGGATCTCTTTCTTCAAGCTTTTGGAGGATGGTAAATCGCGTCAGGATACGTACCGACCCAAAGGCAGAGACTGTGGGCGTTCTTGGTCACGCCGAAGCTGTCGCTCTTCAGCGGAATGAATCGAGGGTGCACAAACGAGCCCGGAATCTATCCTTCACAATCACCCAGGCGCGCGAAAGGGTGGCTCCAGGGGGATGCAACTTACGTCTGCAGGAGAATCCGAGCCAGACCAAAGATAAAGATCACGGCTCCAATAAAGAGTCCCCACGGAGACTGGGAGTCCATGATGCTCTCGAACGAAAATAGAGATGGAGCGCTGCTCTCGGCTGCAGCACTGCCGTTGTCGTCCCTGTCAAGGGCAACAGGCTCGTGGATAGGCGTTTCGCTTGGAACGGCTTCAACGCTCCTGGAGGCCGAGGCAGTTACGCGCTCTGTTGGAAACGACTCGTGATAGAGCTTCCTAAACGATTCTACCGCTTCCAAACTCTCCGACAGCCGATGGAAGGCATTGAATAGAGCAACCAGCTCGCTGCGGCGTAGTGTATAGCCCGAAATACTAAGAGGCAAATCGACGAGTCAGCATGATGTCGTATGATATGTAAGGTCGCTCGAGTCGCAACAACAATGTCTTACTCTTGGACTGAAAAGAGGATCTTAAGTGCAGCTGCGAGACCTGTGCATGTTGGCGATGAGTGACGGCAAGATCCCATCGATCACAGTTCAGATAGGGAGCAGATGTCGCCGCCATAGACATAAAGCCGCAGAGTATCGGGGATAACAACGATTAGCAGATAAGAGTTAGCGCCAGCGGGGGATGCTCACGCACGCTTCGTTCCGACATCGGTCATTTTGCAGCACCCTCTGTCGGAACTGCGCGTGTTGCATTTTGAGGGAGGTTATCATGCAAAAATGCACAGTCATATCGCGCCGTCTCCTGTCCGTGGCATCATATTCGAGCGACGTGGGAGTCAACCTGCCTGATGTTTGCAGCTTTCCCCACAGGCGACATTTTTGGCACGACACACAGTCCATGATTTGAGTGATATTTCGAAACTTTTGCTTGAATTCCAGCTTCAAATACTGTCAGTTGCGGCACAGAGGACACCTGGTGAGGATCATAGATCTGCAGGGCACCTGCATCGGCGACGGTACTAAGGGCATTGTAGCAGCTACCTCTTGCGAATCAACAAAAAGTTGAGTTTCATCGAATGTGGACGGGTCCCGTGCGGTGATCTTGACAATGTCCGTCAGAATACCCTGAAGACAAAATCGCATGTCGTGGAGCATGAGTTTGAATGCGCCGCCGGCGTGACAACGAGGCTAAATCGCAAAGCGGCGCACTGTTGGCCACCGATGTTTGTTGGCAAGAGATCGGGCAGAAAGCTGGTGCTGGATCTACCTCGGTTAGCTTTCCAGAGTTTTTGTCGCCTCCAGCACAAAAATTATAGTCGCCGAGGTGGGGAGACAACTTGGCAATGGCCCTGAGTACAACGGCATAGGTGTAGTACATGTTCTTGAGACGCTCAGGAAAGTCTCCGACGCGATACATGAAGCATTTGAGATTCGGTCCCTATATTCAATAGCATGTATAAATTTAGTACGAGGCTCATCTTGCCAAGCTCGCCAAAACGGCAGCAAATACAGCCGCCTAGAAACGCCACGACGGACATGCCCAAAGCGCCGACATCGACATTGGGCTGGTACACTCACCCATTCGCCGGTTTTGCGATCCAGATGCTCGATACAGATGTGCGTGGAGATGGAGGCATGCAGGCCTGTGGGACGCACGATACAGCCGCGCTGATGAGATATGAGGGGAGAAGCGCGAGAGGCAGACCCGAGGGCAGCGTTCGCTTCTAACGTGAGGGGATGCGGCCAAGCGAGCGCACCTGAAACCAGGCGATGGAAGACACGCTTCTCGAGACACTGGTTGTCCAGCCCATGAGCTTCGGTATGGAAGCAGTTCTCGCTGTAGATCGACCGCCATATTCGAGTTGCCGAATCGCCACTGTAGCCGGTGAACCGCTCGGGGTTTTTACGGAGATCAACGTAGGTGCCGTCTGAAGGAGCATCGATTCAATTCATACAAGTTTGAGTTAGCCCGGCTTGACAGGAATAACTTTGCTCACGCCCAGAGGGCAACCCCACTCCCATACAAACCTGGCGAGAGCTCATCTTCAACAAGGCAAAAGTCATCTTCTCCAAAGGTACACTTCGAGAAACTTGAGAACCCAGCGCCGCCGATGGTGAAGTCCACTCCTGAGAGCGACGAGGTCTTCCACTCATCAGGGAGCTCCTCCTGGTGTTGCCGAGGCAAGATGCATCAATACCGATGGCAGAACAACAAAGCCAGCGGAAAAGCCAGCAAGAGACAACAAACCTCATCGGCCTCTTCCACAGCACAGTCAGGCTGAGTGCACTTGAGCTCGTCGTCCCAGAATGGGCACTGTCGTTCGAGGTTGACCTATCGATGTACTTGGTTTGTCAGTACAGGCCACGGATACGAGGAAACATTGCAGGTGTGGCAGCAGCGGAGAGTCTAGCAGATCCACTGGCTCGCCCCATGCAAAGCGAGACGGATCGACAGAGGCTGTCTGCAACCTTGTAATATCGGAAATATGTTGTGGAAACGAGTCGGCTGATCAGGGGTGCGAGCTCGCGATTGACGTTCTCGACGGATTTGAAATCGCAGGTTGCAACGTCTCCGATGATGCCCTGGGGCTGTGGCAGAGGACAGAGAACGAGAGCAGAGGAAAAAGGACAGAAGTTAGGCACATGGATTGCCGGTATAGATAGCGGATGGTACATAGATGAGTCTCGGCGGATGGCAACGATTGCGGGCGGACATCAACGGCATGCGCAGGGCCAGCGCCATCGAAATTGGTACATGTCGGTCCAGGGCATGCGCTCCCGCCTGTCGAGCGCTCGGTTTGGGTTTGGGATACTCACGGTGCAGTACGTGAGACCTTGGTCGTCAAGCACATGGGCGGTAGATGAGGCCGTTGGCTCCTTGGCAAGGACCTTCAAGGCCAGGACGATGGAGGATGAGGCAAGAGACAGCAGCCACGACGACTTCATTCTGGAAGACAAGCGGCAGCGAGTGTGAGCGGTTCAGAGACGAGCGGCTCTCGAGGAGATGGGGCGTTTGGCAACCCAGGAGCCAGAACAGGAGTGTCCAAGGTGACGGAGCAGCTCTCTGGGCAGGGCGAGCGGGCGGCTTTATCGTGATCAGGACAGAGTCATCGGAGGTCACGAGGAAGGTTGTGTCGCTGGTGTAACCAATGATTTGGCCTGGGCCGAGACAATGGTGTCGGGCGGTGATTGGATGCGCCAGGTGGAAGCCGCAGACAGGGGCGATATCCAAGCGAGACACGGACGTGGGAGCATGGGGAGAGCGCAACGGTACGGGCACTCAGGGCCGGGCGAGATGCATGGCCAAGATGCATGGCTGAGCCGAGATGCATGGTGAAGCGCATAGTGGGTACATGTGAAGCACATAGTGGGTACATGTGAAGCACATAGTGGGTACATGTGAAGTGAATAGTGGGGTAAATGGTGAGGTGCATGACTCTATTCAGTCAATCCAGAAAGAAACGGGCGGTCACTCTCTGGCATCAGATGTCTGAAACCCGCTGACTGACTGTAAGCCCCGGTGAGCAGGCCGTGAGATTGTTTCCCGTCCTGGCTGGCAATCTCGTTGGTTTCGTTGGTTTGGGAAGCATGGCCTTGAACACACTCGGTCGACCCCCTGTGTTGATGTGCGAGTGTGATGCACCACACTCACACATCGAGTGGATGCACCACACTCGCACATCGAGTGGATGCATCACTCGACCCTCTGGAGAGCTCCATGGCTTCTCGGCACTGTGAGCACACCTGGAGATCGAGTCGCTTGAATCGCCGTCGCCTTGGAGATGTCTTTCGTTTGCAGGGAGCCATATGAGCGAGAAAGCCTCCTTGATTAAGATCCAGAAACACATCACCGAATGGTCATGGCCAGCGTGCGATGTCTTGGGTGATAACACTCACCATTGACCAAAATCCGGGGTGACTCGTTTCAAACTCCGTCTGCTGACGTCAGATTTTTTTTTTTTGCTGCTGGGAACGGTGTTGCCGTTGACCAATGCTGTTCCGGAGCAGCCGAGCCGGCTTTTGGTCAAGACCACGACCTGACGATCCAGCCGCGCCACCACCATGGACACATCCAAGGATTCTGGTCCGATGGAAGAGGGCGAGTTTGACGAGCAAGAGCATATCGCCGCCGACGCCGACGCCGACGCCGACGCCGACGCCGGATCGGGTGTAAGCAGCACATTGCATGCATGTCGGGTCGCAACACAACCGTCCCGATCGCCAGTCAATCCGCTCCCCGATGCCGCTTTAGCATTCGGCGACTCGTGATGGGTGTGTCGGAAAGCTGATCGCTAACCCTGGCCACGCTGCTCGCAATCGGTGCCAGTCCGAGTCTGCCGAAGCAGCGGACCTGCTTCCAATGGCCATCATAGACCGCAAGGGAAACTCGGACTACCGAACGCGGCCATATGCCGGCATCTCCGAAGAGGACCACACCGAAGGATTCGATACGACTCGCCCTAACGTGCTCGACCCTGATCTCAAAGTCCAGACTGCCCTCCCTGATCCCGGGTTCCAAGTGACAGGAGCATTGCCGAATCCAGCCGGCGATCGCGAGGACGAGAGAATCGTGTCCGGAAATGACTCCGAAGCCGAAGCTGGCTCAAGCTCAGGAGACTCGAGTGACTTTGACTTTGGAGCCGTGGAGGACCAAATGGATGATGGGAGCTCTGCCAGCAGCGAAGGGTGCGTTATCCAGAAACCATACGCAGCTTGATACTGTTGGGGGGATTGCTCTTTTGTTGGTTTGGGTGGTGCTCTGGTCCGACAAAACCCCGCAAGCGATTGACCGGGAGCGACTCTGTCCGTGGCCGAGCCAGGCTGACCAGCCCATGTTCTCACCGATCGACAGAGAGGATGAATTGCCGTCGTCCCGGCTTACGCTGGCTGAGCGTGAAAAAATCCTCATTGCCGGTGATGAGGACGAGCACGGAAGATCGGGAGGAATTCTCCGAACCAAGAACGAGCTCGAGGTAAGAGCCGCCGATCCTCAACTCCTTCGCTGTGGCCCAAGACTTTGCTGGAGTATCAGAAGCTATGAGTCCGATGGCCCGTGCTGACAACACTGCGTGGACCGTACATTTGGGTGTCGATAGAAGCTACCTCCGGTGGAGGATCTTTCGCATATCTCCGTGCCCGCTGATTTGCCGCTCGTTCCGGTCGGCATGGTCTATGCCATAGTCGATGATCTCGTTGTGGTCGAGGCACAGGCGTCTGGTGACATCCAGGTGCTGGACATGGGATCTGTCCTCCTTCTCGAAGATCGCTCCGTGCTTGGCAAGGTATCGTACCCTGCGTCAATGTCGCCGATCGGACACCCTGGATATTATGCGACTGCGACCGAGGGGGCAAAGGAGTACAGAAACAAGCGCCTCATATCTGGACACAGTACCGATGTGCCTCTGACCGCTGCCTGCGATCATGTCTCCAAAACTCCACAGGTCTTTGACACGTTCGGTCCAGTCGCACGACCAATGTACTCGATCCGATTCAACAGCGCACTGGATATCGATCGAGAGCGTATTAAAGTCGGTCAGAGTGTCTTCTGTGTGCCTGACCTCGTGCATTATGTCTTTACGCAAGTACTGACGAAGATGAAGGGCTCGGATGCTTCGAATATCTTTGATGAAGAAGTCGGCGACGATGTAAGCCCGGTCTTGAACCAAGCATCATGCGTGGTTCCATGGCTGCCACCCGTCGATGCTACCCCGGATCGCCACCGCTCTAATCGCAATGCTTGAACTATCGCCACATCAACTAGGAGCGGGAATTTTCCGATGACGAAGAGGAAATGGAGTATAGGCGCCTCCAGAAGAAGAAAAAACTGGATACCAAGACAGAGGTAGCGGCCTCAAGGTGCGTTGCTCGAGTTGCGTTCGCTGTGGAGGGCCGCTGTGGAGGGCCGCTGTGGAGGGCCGCTGTGGAGGGCCGCTGTGGGCCGGATTGCATTGTGGAAGATTGCATCCCATGACATATGGCACTTGTGTATGTGATATACCCCCGGTGCTGCTGGCCCTCACAGCGTCTCCCTGACAACGTTCACACATTGTCTGTTTCAAGTGACGGTGAACCGTATCAACTTCTGAGCCGACCGCTGCCCTCTCGACCGTTGCCGCCAGCACGCGATGGATCGGTTGGCGAAAGCGACCGAGCCGCCATGCGGCTTCAGGGGCCTCCAAGAGATGGATTCGGCGCTCCAGGCTCTCGGGGAGCTCTGCGAGGCCGCGGCACTCGGGGTGGTTCGCACGATGAGCCACGCTCGCGAGGCGGTCCACCTCGGCACAGCAATCGCAGAGCCGAGCCCTCGGCAGCGCTCAACGACGACGAACCCGGGTCTCGAGTAGAGCGAGGTCGAGGGCGAGGCCGAGGCACCCGCGGTCACCTCGGCCACGGGCAACGCAGCTACTATCAAGAGAGCCGCCCTCTGCGAGCTGACTACGAGTTTGATGGATCAAGTCTGCCCCAAGACCAGTTTGGCGGCACCCACCACCACCCTCGCCACAATGCGCGGCACTTTCCGGGGGCTGCAGGCCACGAGGTTCACCAAGGGCCGGGCATGCTGGGCTATGGGATGTACCCTCCGAGCTCTGTCGGGACAGCACAACCCATGCCTGGAGGCGCTGGACATGGCGCCCCGTCGCTCGGTCAAATGCCGGCAATGGGCATGCCTGCCATTGCTGAGACTGCCCAGAGCAACTTCAACTTGCTGCAGGTAGCCAGTCTCCTGTCGACCCTCCAGCAAAACCAGCTTCAGACCCTGATTCGGAGTGCCGGGCTCTCGATGCAGCCCGGTATGCTGCTCCCTTCGCCTGCGCCGGTTGGGATGCCTTATGGCTTTGGGCCGAGCCAAGGCCATCCTGGCGCCGCGAACCCACCACCCGCGCTCGCAGGCCCTGGATCGCAGCCATACGGAAACGGCGCCGGGCTGGCGCATGGCGGCGGCGTGCTTCCAGGCTCTGGCCAAGGATCACAGGGTCCGGGCTCGGATTACCAGCAAAACGCCATCATGCAGCTCCAACAACAGCATTTCCAGCGGCAATTCCGGCCGCAGTAGCCCCCTCGCCATGCAATACAGTTGCTCTGGACCGAAGCAGGCCCGTCTCTCACGGAGTCATGACCCGCATCTCGGGCGGGACTGTCGTCTGGTTGTGGGCACGGCTGTGCGGCATGTCGCCTGATCCCAGGGTGCAGGATTGCGGCCTGGATAGAATGCGGTCTGCCGCCCGGATACAATGTATAAATACTTTGCACTCTTCCGACTCTTGGGCGTCTGGTCTGTGCTGTGCCATCGACCGATCGACGCCATTCAACCAGTTGGCCGATCAGCACAACCCATAGCAACCGCCTTGGCAGTCCTTGATCGCCCGCACAGCGACAGTGGCCGGCAGCGGCTGGGCGCGCCTGTGCGACCACAACCGTGTCACCGCGAGGGTTGCTTTGGCGACCGTGGCTGTGCTGCAGAGCCCGGGCCACAGAAACAGCGTGTGCGACGGCAGATACAACCCCTTGTCGGGCGCTGTGTCACGGCCCGCACAACCATGCCGCCACTCGCCATCGCCATCGCCATCGCCATCGTCATCGTCACCGCCATCGCCATCGTCGCTGCCATCGGCCTGTGCTTTGGCCTTCCATCCGTGCTTCCTGCTCACCGTCGTCGTTTGCCACCCGCTTTCTCCCCTCTGCGTCACTCCGCTGCCGAGCTCGCTGACGGCACCCCCCCCAATTCAATGTTCGGCCTCAAGAAGAAGATCCGAGCTCCTCGAGGTAACTGGCTCGGTCTCAATCGGCATGCTGGGCCACCGCTTCCACATCTGCTTTCCACCACAGACAGCTTTCCCTCCACCGCTGACAGCTTGCTCCTCGCTTCCGCACCACCCTTCTCTCACGCCGCAGCCGCCGATGCGGCTCTCTCGCCAGGCATGTCACCCAAACCGTCCGTTGGCGTTCTGCCCGGCATGTCTCCCAAACTCGAGATGGACCTCCCCGAGCTTGACATCGACACCAACCTCGGCCTCGCCGACTCTTCTTACTCGAGCGATCTTCCCGAAACAGTCAGCAGTCCCATTGTCTCGCCAAAGCCCGTCCGAAGCCTGCGCTTCGACAATGTCATCCACCACATCCCAACGCCTTCGCACGAGACCGACACTCGCATACTCTCCGACAGCGACAGCGACGACCCGCATGATCATACCTTCTCTGCCGATGATGAGGAGGAGCGCACTGCTGCCGGTCCAGGCACAAACAGCGATCGTATCGATCCACGCAACGAACAGCGCAAGGGTAAAAGTGGCGCCGTTTCCTCGGACGACGGCGATGACGATGTGCCTCTGGGCATGCTTGGAGACGGAGCCCGGGCCCCCTCCGAGTTCACCAGCATCAAGGCCGAGGTCCGCCTCGAGAAATATATGAAAAAGACCAAACGCACATCGCGGCTCATCAACCCAGACGACAATTTACCCTTGGCCCTGACCCGGCTTCAGCTTCAGGAACAAATGCCCGCCGTCAGCTTGCCACCAGATTCAGCCTCACCCAAGCTGCAACCTAGCCAGCAACTGAAGCGAACTCCAACAGCCTCGGCCGCAAACCTCCCGAGTCCCAAGATGCCCGATTCCTCTCCACGACAGCCGCATGCGGCTCCATCGGCGAACCCTCATTCCGGTCACAACCGATCGCTGCATGATCCAGCAGTAGACACCGTCCCCCACCGCCGCGCCACCGAGTATCCCAGCCCGTACGATAACCAGGCCAACGGCAAGAAAATCACCGCCCGCGTGTACATCCAGGATGCTTCCACCTTTACCATGATGGTCCTGACTCCACAGATGAACTCGGTGCAAGTAACGAGCGATCTTGTAGTGCGCTCTAACCTGGATCCGCTGCTAGGGTGGACTCTGTTCGAGATATGCAACGACTTTGGTGTGGGTATGTAGGCTTCGCCATGCGCTTGTCTTGATGCGGGAGATTGCAATGGATGTCGGTGCGGGTCCCAAGCTGCCGCTGTGAGTGACAATGTCCAGAAGGACAATGCCCATGGCGACCGCTTCTCGTGTGCAAGCGATGAAGCTCGGCCAGTGGTGATTCTTCGTAAGCCGACTGCATGTGTATCGCCTGAGCTCACATTCTTGCTCTTCCAGAACGACCGCTTCGAGATTGGGAGGTGAGCAGCCTCCGTTCACGCCACACGACCACATCTCGCTCTCGTGTATTGCGGCAACGCCTTTGTCCATCGGCGCCGTCTGCCATCGGGCGATGCGGTGCTACATATTGACCCTTCCAGCAGTACTTACCGTCATACTTACTCCTGGCCGGACTTGTCGGCTTTTTCGACTGGTTACAGATTGTTTCGGATGTCGTGTCATCATGGGACTCGTCCAACTCGGTGAACGCCATTGTCTTGAAGGTGTATGGCCTTCGAGATACCCTGCTGCCTGAGGTGCGCCTATTTTTGCGAGCCATGTGACGCTGTCGCCGTTTCATGGCACACGAATCGATATTTGGTGTGCAGAGGACCGCCTTTCGACTGACACTCCGCTCGGTTGCCTATGCAGTCCATCATTGGCCGCTATCCCAAAGTGCAAGGCTGGGTCCATCTGGAAATCAAGCCTGGAAAATGGCAGCGGCGCTTCCTATCGCTTAAGGATGGTGGCGTGAGCTACTTTAAGGACGGGGAGGTGAGACCAACACCCGCGCGGCCGAGAAGAAAGCTAACGCTGCCGAGACTCGCCCATATCTTGGTCGTGTCTTGATCATGTCCAAGACATGTGCTAAAACATGCCTTCTCTGCCCGTTGGTCATAGTCCGGCTCCCAAGTATTCCTCTGCAGCTTGGGTGCCTTCGATGTGTACACGCTCTGCAAGAAGCGCAACCGCGCACCAACAAACTTTTGCTTTGCCCTCAAGTCCACGTCATCCATATCTTTCTTTGAAAACAAAGACGACTATATCAAGTTTGTCTGCGTCGACCGCGAAGATCGGCTCTTCGACTGGGTCATGTCGCTTCGGATCGCGCAGGTATGCCCAACCTTCGGGTCTGGCGACCGCATTAGAGACCATGGATCGCTTGATGGTGTTTGCTGAACCGGACATGTACCCCAGCGACGGGGCTACAAGCAGGCCCGCGAATCGTCTTGCACCGGCTGGCTGGCTGGTGCGTGCCGCTCACTAGACTCCGTATTCGATCGCTTATACCCCCCGTCTCGCGCTCCGTTCTTCATGTTCTGCACGCTGCTTCATATTCTCCAGAGTGAAAAGACATTCAGCGACAACCCGGAGCTATTCGACAATCTGTCAGGCATTCCCCCACAGGCATATGAGCGACGGCTGCGCAAGTTCCAGAAGGAAGACGTCCTGAAACCGAACCCAATCCTCTCTGGGACCCATTCTTCAGGCCATGTCGCCAACGCAGGCCTCCCCGATCATCGAATGTCCCGTCGCGATCGCGCTGAAGAGGTAGCGGGTGTATTTTGCATTTGTCGCGAGGCGGGCTCTGTCTAGCGGCTCTGCGTCAGTCACACGACCACCCGTTTACATATCATGTCGGTGAGTACGAAGAGCTGGCCTACGTGATGGCTAACAGATATCTTGCACCGTTTGTTCCAGACTTCGTCTCCTTACGGAAGAGGAGCCTTCGATCGTATGGTCAGTAGAGCTTTGGAACACTTGCCCTCAGCAGAACCCATCCGCTCTTGGCGCGTTGCAGCTACTCCCTGGTTGCATACTCGGGATACACCTCCGCATTCACTTATGATTTGACAGGATCTGTGTTGAGACTCTAGTTTCGGCTGACGTGGTCACTGATGCGGGTCCATCTTTTGCTCACTTCAGAAGAGCCCTTCGCGATGGAAGGATAGCGCGCCGGCCGGTGGCGAACGAGCAATAGGAAAACCGCTGTTGGCCTTTGACGAATCTGGATACCCGCACCAGGATACACCACACAGCTCTTCGAAACCTCGCCCCCAGGCGGATAGTGGGCTTTCAGAGTCCGAGGAGCGGGCCCATCGCCGGGCGCGAGGATCGCCCAAGATTCGACCAGGAGAGCAGTCGCGGGGCAGGGAAGGCGAGTACTCTGATGCGCCTGGACGCCGTAATGGCGAGTCTGAAGCTGAACGGGCGGAGCGCAAGCGCCGAGAAAGAAGGCGGCGTGAGGAGCAGGGCTCCGAGCCCCCTCAGCAACGCTCGCGCTCAGTCACCCGCGAAGGGCGAGAAAGAAAGCCTGGAATCAAGCCTTTGATCGACATCTCGGACAGCAGTAACTGCCGCAGATGCGGCTGCAGCTTTACGCGAGATCAAAAGCGCATATGTTCGAACTGGTGAGTCGAGTGTGGACATTGTCTGATCCCAAGGCCGACGCATGTTTTACTCGCCCGCATTCGGTCGTAGCGACTGTGGCTGTCTGGCTCGATTGTCTGACTTTGTACTGCCCTCCCCCCCCCTTCGCTAGTTTCCATGTTCACGGCGAAAGCTGAGGTCGAGAGGGCCTCTCCTCGTGTCCAACTTTCGCATCGTTTTCAGCCGCGGGCTCGGCGATCAGCGGTTGGCCCCTGGCATGGAATCGCTGTCCAGGCGCCGGTGTCGCCATGTGAGCTGTTGTGCCCATCACAGAGGCGGCCGACAATACTCAGGGGGGGGGGTCTGTGACTCTGGTTCCCGTCCAGCTCTGTTTCCACTTGTCTCACCGTACCCACCAAATGAAAGAACCTGCATTGTCTTTGAGGACATTGGTCATTTCTGGATCCTGAATACATGCATGTCCACCACGTGTCTACAAACACAACCGGATGCTACGAACTTTCACACACGGATGGCTTGTGGATCGGTTGATGCTGATCGATCTGGTTGAGCGGCTTTGATCGGTACCCAAACCAGCGATATCGCTCTTTACCCTGCATCATCCTCCCTCATCCCAGGTATGTCTTCTTGCTCTGACTTGCAGTGGCTGCATCTGCAGCGGCTCGCTGGTCCCTGTCGTGCCCACTCACTCCATGCATCTCCCTCACAGGGAAATGGTTTGACCCACTTGACCGGATGTGATGTGTCCCATTGTTATTTCAACACGCTGTACTCAACCCACAAAAGTCGCCCAGGCCATCCACATGTCGCAGTCTCCCGTTTCAATATGGGCGGCAATAAAATGTTCCAGCGGCAGCGGCATGCCCGCAGGGCGCCCCTCTCCGATAACATCTGGATCCTCCTCGTCCAGCGCTTCGCCAAACTGCCGACGCTGCGGTGCTGAGAAGAGCAGCATCACAACCGCCGCGAAGCGGAACAGACTATCCACGAGAAAAATCAGGCTTGGAGAAGTGCCCACGGCGGCGGTATAGACGATGCCGAAGAGAACGATAGAGCAGATGTATGAGGCTTGCTCGATGAGGGTCACGAGAGAGAACAGTCGTCCTTGAATGTGGCTTGACAGGTTGCGGGAGAGTAGTGACTTTGTGATGGGCAGCGCTAGGACCGAGACGCTGTCAAAGATGAGGACTGACGGAGCCGAATCTCAGTAACAGAGTCGGACTTGGGTCTTCCGGGCGCCTCGTGGGATATACTCTGTGCTAGTCGATTGCTTACCACTGCAGAACACCCATTCATTGGTGGTTGCAAAGAGGATGACATGCGCCAGCGAGCTGATCAGGAGGGCAATCTTGACGATCAATAGTTCGGCAGATCGGATACGACAAATGTGCTCGATTCCTCGCAGGACCAGAGGCAACACGAAGCTGACGCTGAAGGCTCGCAGCGAAGACCGGAAGAAGAGAAACTCGGCTATCTGGAGCGAACTCCACCCGAACCGGTAGTTGGTGTATATCAGCAGAGCGGTGGTTGTTCCAGAGACCGACATGGAGAAGAAAAGGATCGCCACGAGGATCAGGAGCATGGAGGACTTGCCGTTCGTCGCAATCTCCTCCACTACGCTGGCCAGCGACTGGACAAACTCGCGAAGGCTATCCAGAAGCGATCCGGATTGCGAAGCATGGCGGACATTGGATGTTGCGGTTGCTACGAGAACCTCGCTGGGAATAAGAACAGATGTCTCCGAGACCGAGCCGCCCGAGTGCGCAAGTCGCTGCCTCGGATCCTTGAAGGACTCGGGAAGAACAAGCACTACATACACCAGCAGTATGATATGCATGATGCCGGACAGGTAAAAGACGTCCATGGTGCTGATCTGCAATCAACAGGGAATTGAGAAACTGATATCTTGCGATCCCCCACAGAGCAGTCACTGCCAGCCCACCCGGCAAACACTTTGCAAACTTGCATACCTGGCCAAGATATCCCCCTAGCAGTGGCGCAAACATGAACCCGACAATGGTGAAGGCCTCCAGGATTGCAAACTTCCGAGTCCTGGACTCCGGTGGCGACACATCGGCGATGTATGCGTGGGCGGTCATGGTCAAGAGGCCATAGGTCCCGAGGAACCCGCCCAGCAGTCGGATCAGCACCAAGGGCCACAGGCTGAGGTTGTAGTGCCCGATGATAACCAGAGTAACTGTTCCCATGAGCGTGCCAACCATCGGCAGCATCATGACGGGTTTGCGGCCAATGCGATCTGAAAGTGCGCCAACAACTGGAACGGCGAACAGCCCCGGGATTGCCATAGAGAGCGACAACATGGTTGTCCACCTTGCGACGATAGACTTGGATATTCGAAGCAAGGATGGGGGTGCGGGCAGTGCCGCGAGCCGAGGGTTGTCACCAGGTCATTACAAAGTCGACATGGAGTACTCAGTGGGTTACCCATAAGGCCGGCCGTCAAGCATGATGTCAACCAGCATGATCGCAGCCATCGGTCGGCCCTCTGGTGGTGAAGACCAGCGCCGACAATCCAAGCGCATCCAGCCCGTGCGAGACGGGGTTGGGACATACTCGGCGATAGCATACCTGAACTTCCGGCGAGCTGCAGTCAGCATCGCCGTTGCTATCTCTGGTTGCGGAGCAGATGACTCTCAGGATGAAGAACTGGAGCGGGATCGTCAGCATGCCTGTGGCAAGGATGTGGACAACGACGGCAGGCACCAGGGTCTTCATTCGGGGCTTCTGCCACCATCTCTGCGGCTGGAGGGTGGAGGTGCTTGTGGATCGCGAAGCGAGAGGCTCAGCGAGGCCCCTTGATGGCGAGGCGGTCGTCTGAGGCATTTGAAGAGTCGATGAGGTGAGAGACAAGTGCCACAAGCGAACCTGGGCAGCTTTTGAAGACCAACAGGCCCAGAATATCAGAACCGGACACTCGGAGACGGCGCGGTGCTGGCCGATAGCCAGCCAGCCAGCCGGACTTTCAGCAATCCGCGATCCGGAGCATCCGGACAGACGAAAGGGGTCATGGCGGTGCCGTTCCCACGCTCGCGATATCGCAGTGGATGATACAAAACGGGGGCACCCGTTTCCATTTTGACAGTACAGTCTGCGATGACCTGGTCTCCCACAATAACCTTCCAGATTGAATGGCAGCTGATGTCGAATAGAGCTCTGTAGATCAATCGGCTGCACCGTAGAGCAGCAATCCAGAGCTGGTATGAGTGATGGATTGATGTGTATTCCCAATTACAAGATATACAAATAGCTGTCCAGTTTCATTTTGGATGAGCCGTCGTCCGAAGACGCCGGCTGTCGAATCAAGTCGTTCGCAGCTTGAGCTTCCGAACGTTCTCTTTGACTCCCAATAGCCGAACGTGGACCAGTATATTGATAAGCTTATTCAGAATCGCATCCATCCGAATCGACTCGTCCAAAGCAGCCAGCGGATTCTTCTCATCGATTCCACCCGTTGTAGCCGTGGGGGCTTTGTCGTTCAGTGACCGCTGGACGGCCTCCCTACCTCTCAACAGCATTGAGAGTGCCTCGCGATAGTTGTCCTGTTTAATCCAGAATCTAGAGAGCTCGATACACTGGCGAACAAAGGCCCGAGTCCCAGAAGCAGCGCTTGTCTCGACCGTGCACCGAAGGTTCACTATAAAACATACACGAGGCGCAACTCTGGTGAGGAGTAGTCCCTGCAGTGGTGATAGCAGGTCACAGCAGCTCTTCGAGTCTCGATCAAGAAGAATGGGCGTGCTTACCTAACCGATGCTCGAGCTCCGAAACAGGATCATCAGCGACTTCCCGACGCAGAGCGGCTGGCGTTGAGGACTTTGGTTCCGGCCGATCATCAGGATGGTGCATCTGAGGCATCCTTGGTGCTTGTGCAGGAGCAACGCGGCCCATGAGCCGGCTGGATTTGTTCCACACCGCAACGCTCTGCTCTGAGACAAAACCTGACTTTTGTGTTGTCCATGGCGAACGGCGAACCAGGAACTTGGCTGGGACAACACAAACTGGATTAGCGACCGTCGGGAAACTCTCTCGAGATGGATAAGCTGAGGTGGCTGCTGCGGTCACCGCCGGTAATGGCTACTGCACATCGTCCAATTGGATCCAGAGGAGCAGGAGCAGGAGCAGCGTGCAACTTACGATCCATCCGGGTGCGAGAGGTAATCTTGGTTCGCTGGCTGTATCGGTGCTGCAGTTGGCTGACTACTTGTCTCCTTCTCGAGGCTGCTCGAAGGTTGTACTGATGCATCACCTGCGACTGAAATGGCGGATGGTCTTTGGCTGAGAGCACCATGCATCGACGGTCGTGGGCCTGCTTGAGCCTTTCAGCGTTCCCCAGGACCGAGCCGGAGGGAACAGCAAATGCCGGTCGACGCTTGACATTCAGCTAAAAAAAAAAGCAGAGGGGGTATCTATTTAATCTCCCTTTCGAGCGCGGTGGTCGCAACTGTGCATGTGTTTTGCTCTTGGCTCCTCCAGCCGGGTCTATCCTGCGACTCGCTGCTGCCCTGCTGCAGCTCTACGCCCTATAGCAAATACCTTTTGAAATTGGGTGACGCGGGGGACTGACGCCGGTTTTTTTCTGCTGGTGAGCGTTGCCGGGTCATGGTAAGTGGCACAGTTGATGTTAGATGGCCTCCACGGAGGACGGCTGAGATGAGGTTGGGACTTGGTGCGCGGCGCCGCAGCAACCGTTTGGAGGTCGGTCCCGTCGGCGGCTTCATGGGAAGAAGCCACGGGAATACGAATCCGTCTTATTCTTTCCAAGGCCCCATTGGCCCTGCTTTCTGAGGACCGAGCTGCGGCTGGCTGGGTTGGACCTGTAGTAGCTGCAGCGTTGGTGATGGATGTGTTGATGGTCGGCTGCGCGGGGAGACGAGCCAAGATGTGAGCGTTGTGGTGTGCTGGGGAGTCGTCGGACTCACAGGAACGGGTGCTGGGTGATATCGAGGGGCTTGGCGAGGCGGCAAGTCCAGATATTCTGTGGTTCCTCCGAGTGAACAGCAGCGCATCAGAGTCCTCGGGTTGGTCGCTTGTTGGATTGCGATGCTGGGAAGTTTGATCTTGGACGGCATTTCCAAGCTCAGATTCGGAGTTGTGAAGGAGACGATTCGGACGGTGGAGGTGTCGCCGAACATTCGGATGCCGAGCCCAGGCTCGGTTGTGGATGACTATGTCGTCGCCCGAGCTTGAATCGGGTGAAAGTAGTGCGGACTCAGGTGGATGCGCGGGAAAGTTCATCGACCTGCGCTCATTGTCATCTGGAACAGGAGGCGGCGGCTCTGTCTGAAGGCTGCTCGTGGACCATCCCCGAACCAGACTCCGCTTGACTGGAATCCTGGCCGGCATCGAGTCGCCCTGCAAGGTGCTGTGCCCTGAATGAGCCAGTGCCGTAGGATCAACTGGGGGGCTCATGGGCGACGCGCCTGGCGGATCTGCATGTGTCGGAAAAGCATCACGCTCGGGCTCCAGCGGTGTGCCAACTGATTTTTGGGTGGCAGAGACGTCGGGGTCGGATTCGAGAAGTTGCACCGACGAACTCCTAACGATGACGGGGTCTTCAAAATCGCCGTGGTCTTCAAAGTCGCCGTGTTCCTCGATGTCGCTGTGGTCCCAATGGTCACTGCGATACTCGCGATCTCTGCGGCCGAAAGCCAGACCTCCGTCCTCGATCGCGACCGGGGCACTGCATTGAGAGGCTATGGGGCTGTCCGGAGCCTCGAACTCATCCTCCTCGTAAGAATAAGACTCCATTCGCTCCGAGACAAGAGAGGTGACCGAGTCGACGGTCAAGCCACGGCGTGCACAGTTGCGGCGACAGCCAAAGGCTTGCCACAGGGCGAGTTGCCCGCCAAAACAGCCAAAACAGCCAAAACAGCCCGAAAGTACCCTCTTCCCATGGAAGTGGATAACATCGATGTGGTAACGCAGTGATAAGCAATAGCTAGGCTGTCCGGCGGGCACCCTGAGGCCGGATACTCAGTTGATCAGATCGCGATGTGGAGCAAAGGTGGCGATTCAGCACACCACCGTCCCGAATCCAACCCTTCACTCCAGAGCCAACCACGAGTCGTCTGGTTCAGTAACTACGGTGCCTGAGAGGCTGTAATCAAGATTATGCTGTATGCTTGACCTCGATACAAATCGGGGTGGTGTCGACTGCAATTCAACTCAGGCGTTTCCAGGATTACTAGGCCACCAAATCCAGTACCCCACCGAAGTGATCCCTCGACATGGCTGGTCGATTGCCAGCGGTCAAATGCCGATTCATTGGACTGAACGGCTGGGGTCGTACAAGGCATCATGTATTGCCACCGTGCCGAAATGATCGAGGGTTCCCAAAGTGGGTAGAGGAGGCAGACAAAGAGGAGCAAGCAGAGCAACCAAGAGCGCAGCCAGGGGCCCAAGTGAGGAGGCTTGCGGCCACAAAGCACGCCTGCCTGCTGGCACCAGAATCGAAGATAGCAAAGTTTTTCATGCTCCAGCCGTTATGGTGGTAATTTAATCGACAACAACAGACCACTTGTGGGGGATCTCGCCGTACTGGATGCCCATGATCACATCGGCAAACTTCTTGGTCCACGGGCCGGCCTGGCTGGTGGGGTCCTTGGGATCCAGAGGAATAGCAAGATCCTCGCCCTTGTAGTTGATGTTCTTGATGGGACTGACGATGGCAGCAGTACCGGCACCAAACATCTCAAGAACGCGGCCCTCCTTGACACCCTTGGCCAGCTCAGACATGGTGATGGGGCGCTCGGTGACCTTGAACTGATTCCACTCGCGCGCAAGCGTCAGGATCGAGTCGCGGGTGACGCCGGGAAGGATGGTGCCGTCGAGAGGAGGGGTGATGAGCTCGGTCTCACCGGCCTCGTTCTTCCAGAGGGCGAAGAAGTTCATGGTGCCGACTGGTTGTGCATCGTGGCAGTCGCGATCGGCGTGTCAGTAAGTGCTGCAGCCAAAAAGCACTGGCTATATACACAGGGCATCTTGCACCGCAGCGACAATGGCCACAGGACACCCTGCTCGGGAGTGGCCACATGGTTACCCACCTTCGGTGACGTTATCGCCAAAGAGCCACAGGTTCTGCTGGTAGCCCTGCTGGGCAACCTCGATCTGAGGGCGGATGCCAGGGGCGTAGTTGCTGCCGATCTTGGCATCGCCCGTGCCACCGGGCCAGGCGCGGACGTACTTGGTAGTGGCGTAGAGGGACACAGCGGCAAATCCGGTCTTGTAGTAGGGGCCGACGGGAGAGGCGATGACAAAGATCATGGCCTTGTTGGAGGCACCAACACCTGTTGGTAGAACCGTCGTCAGCACAGGAGCTTGGTACCGAGCCACTCTGACTGAGGCGGTCTGGTAAAGATCCAAGCGCAGACCCAGCTCACGATGCAACATGTGCCTACCGAGAGACTCCTGAGTAGCAATGGCAGTGGGCCGGATGTAGAGGGAGTAGCCACGCTCGCCCGGGATCCACTTGGAATCGACCTTCAGGAGAGCCTTGATGCACTTGAGGAGCTCATCTTTATCGAAGGCCGGGAGGGTGAGACGCTTGCACGAACGCAGAAGCCGGTTCATGTTCATGTCGGGGCGGAAGAGACGAATCTTGCCCTCCTTGTCCTTGTAGCTGGCGAAGTGAACACGGGCCGACAGAGTCATTTGGAGGACGGCGATCGAGATTTGATTCCAGCAAGCGCGATTGTTTGCAGTGATTGGATCAGGTGCAGTATTGCACAGCGACAAATCCGTTGGCGTGTGCCGTTCGATGGCCACGATGCACATTCCAGCAAAGCGATCGGGATCGGGGCTCGTTAGTGAGTTGTGCGGCCGGCTGGCAGCCAGTGCTACTCGCTGCAAACAAGTTGACCTTTCGATGCCCGGCCCTTGTACAGCTGCGACGGTGAGTGTGATGAGCAAGCAAAGCGCCACTTACGCCTTCATGCCCTCAAAGCACTCGATCGCATAGTGGAACACCGTGGCCGAGGGATCAAGCGAGAGCTTTCCGTAGGGCTTGATCTCGGGGTTGGCCCAGCCCTTGGTGGCCTCCCACTCGGCAATGAGCATGTGGTCCGAGAAGGTGTGACCAAAGACGAGATCCTTCAGAGGAAGCATTTCCTTGCTCTTGGTGGTCTGGGTGATCTTGATGTCCTTGGCGGAGAGGTCCTTGAGGGCCGAGGCCGTGGCGAAGAATCGGAGTCGGGCCGACGCCGGAGCGGCGACCGACGCTCGGGCAAGGGCAGCGAAGGGTCTGGCCGTGAACATACTGGTGCGATCGAAGAGCCTGCTGTGTGGGGAGCGGAGGAGGACGGTGCAACGTCGATCTGGTCGGCAGAGCAGCAACGGAGCTCGCGACGGCGGCGATCGGCGAGGCTTAAATACCCACGATTGGCTCCCGACCGGAGCGGTGTGGCTTGTGCGGCTGTCACGCAAGTCACAACCGCGCTGGCTGAACTGGTGTCGATTCAGGCTCAACCCGAGCCCACAACACCGCGAGAACGGCCATCAGAGCAGCAGCAGCAGCAGCAGCAGCAGCAGCATCAGAGCAACAGCAGCAGCAGCAGTCGGCTGGCATCGCCCGCGGTGCTGGAACAGGCGGTCGCAGTGGCAACGGCAGCGACATCCGAACGCGCAGGAATCGTCGCCGGCAGCATCCGTCCGGCGCACCAAAGCCGGCTCGGAGTGGTTGTGCCGATCCCCAAACAGGCAGCCCCGGGACCAGATGCCCACGCCGTGTTCGCCAGCCCGTCCTGGCGATCCTCGGCCATCTCGGCCATCTCGCCCATGCATCCATGGTCCTGCGATGCAGCGAAGCGTATTCTCGCGATTGGCCGTCTCTGGTGGCATCGTGGCATCGTGGCCAGATCGACGGCGCACCGACGCTTCCGCATCCTCCTTGGGCTCTTTTGGTGGCGACTGCTTCTTACGCAAAGCGAGCCTCTTTGGCGGCATCGCAGCACCAGCCGTGTATTCGCAAACAGACGCCCTTCTCAGAATCCAGGCAGACTCCGAACAAACTGGTGCAGCTTCTGCTTGAAGAGATCATTTCGAATCGGCCCCGGTCCCTGCAGAGGATTCTTGACCACATACTCCACGTAAATGTTTGAGTAGATCAGCTGCAGTGCCTCGCGCTGAGTGTCCATGTTCGGATCGGTGCTCATCACGATCTTGAGCCCACTTGGCGCCTCGAAAAAATGCAGTTTGTAGGTCTTTGTTCGGTACGATGTGAAGCAGTCCTTGCTGTTGTCGATGGCCAGAAAGAGTCAACAGACCGTCGTCGCAGATCACAGGATAGCAACGCCGCAACCGGAGGTGAATGCAGCGGTTGAGCACTGTTTATTGCTCGGCGCCCGTCCCGCTCGCCTTGAATCGCAAGATCGACAGCCCTGTCTCTCCAGCCAGCCACCCTGCAAGCCGCTCGACGAGATCCACATACGGCTGTTTTGTGCTAAGCTTGCTGACAAAGTTCCGGAGCGAAAAGATAACGCCATACACCAGCTTGACCTCTTCGTCCCATGCGATTTCCTGTGTGCCTGAGAGGGTGCCTCTCGCTTTGCTGGGGTTGAGCGGCATCTCGTCATACTCTTGGCTGTCACCCTTGAGCCCCGGGTCTACATTCCACGACGAGAAATAGATGCATGCGCACTTTCGATCGAAGATGTATATGTTGTAGATTGTCATGGCGGGCCGGCGGGCAGGCGAGTCAGCAGGCAGAACGAGATGGGCGGTGCAAGCAGTTCGACCAGGGGCGAGGCCCGCGAGGACATGGACCACAATCAACTTTCCAGTCTCGCGGCTGCTCATCTCGGTCACCTGAAAGTCACATTGTTTGTGGCGCAGCAAAAGTTGGAATGAATCCACTGTGGGTTGACGGCATTTGGTATCGTCTTGAGCCGATTGACGGTGGTGGTGGGCGATTGGTGTGGAGGAATGACCAATTGTATCATTGTTGGAAGCTCCACTCCGATTGCGGACAAGTACCACCACCATCTGAATCTCTCTGGTTGGAAACCTAGTCAAGCGTGGCTGTGTGTCAGCGAGATGACATGATCGTTTGGCTATCAGGCAAGACTCACCTTGACAAGATGTCTTCCCACGACTGATTGAGCGTGGGAGAGCATTTGGGGTCGAGTCGCCACCAAGGCCGATCTCGAGTTCCGCTATCCCGAGTTTGGCCACATCCTGGACAAGTTTCGGTACAGCAATGACCAGGACCACTTCCGGGCCCTCCATCGCCTCTCACACCATGTGAGAATCCTCGCCCGGGACAAGATGGTCGACAATGTCCACAAATGGAGCAACCACGACATGCCCGCCCTCCGAGTCACCGAGCTGCAGCGCCAGACCAAGCTGGACAAGCTCACTGCCAGAGGCATTCCCTCCGACGACAAGAGGTTCACCACGGCCAAGTCTGAGCTCGGCACCACCAAGGCCAAGATCAACAAGCTGGCATCCAGGATCAAGTGGGCACTGAAGCAGCTCGCTCTCGACACTCCTCCGGCCGTGTGCACGATGGTTCCTCTATGCACTGCAAGGGCCAAGTATGTCAAGATCGACACTGTCACTCTTTGGCAACTCCTGGGTCCAAAGAAGCGCCTTGGACTCACCTGGGACATGCTCAAGGAAGAAGGCGATGACGGTGTCAACAACCAGGATCGTCTCTGGCGCAGTTGCTTCAAGCTGCGTAGTTCCCTCTTCCAAGAGCGGGACGTGAACAAGAAGCTGTTCAACTACGAGATCAGCACCGATGGCATTGGATGCACCATCGGTCTCGTCAAGTTTCTGCCTCGAACCGATCACACCGAGACCTCCGAGCCTCCTCCGACTGCCGAGCAGCGCATCCAGGCCCACATCGGCAACCCAGACCCCGACAAGACCACTTGGATTGGCATCGATCCTGGAGTCGGCTCCATCTTCACGGCGGTCATCCAAGCACCGGGCCACCAAGACGAGGTGGTCTCGTTCTCCAATGGCCACTACCAGCAAATGTGTGGCCATACGTCCAACACCAAGTGGCACAACACCATGAAGTATCGACTCGGCATCGAGACCTGGATGTCGACCACCCCCTCGCCCAAGGTGTCGTCCTCGGAGGCTTTCAAGGTCCATCTCACCCATGTCCTGCAACCGGAGCTTCGGGTGCAGCTCGACTTCCACCTTGGCAAGAAGGCCCGTCACCATCGCTTCATGGGCCACAAGAGGCGCCAAGTGGCCGTCGACAGGATGTGCAAGGCCGTCCTGAAGCACGCCCCGATACGGACCGATGTGGTGATCGCCTTTGGCAATGCATCATGGCGACAAGGCAAGGGCTATGCATCCAGCCCTCGGAGGCAGCGGTTTGCTCGGTACTTTGAGCAATTCGAGCACCACCGACGCCGTCCCAATCACCCTCATGGAAGCGTCAAGGTGGCCTCGACGAACGAGTTCAACACCTCGCAAGTGTGCTCCAAGTGCCTGGAGCCAGTTCGGTTGGAAGGACTCGATGCGCCCAGTGTTGCGAATTCCCACTTTGTCAGGAGCTGCAAGAATCCCAGCTGCCGGACAGTGTGGAATCGCGACGTCAATGCGGCGCGCAACATGATCACAGTGTGCAGGTCGATTGTGGAGACCGGAGAGCGACCGGTGGTGTTCACTCGGAGGCTGCCAAAGTGATTTGATGTATTTCTTATGGCATAGTTAGACGCATGCCATCGCATACTACGCTATCATGTGTCCCCTGAAAATACGAGTTTCCCGTTGTCAGGGGATGATATTAATAGTGAAGTGAAGCCACCGCTTTCCAGGTGCTCTTGGAAAAGAAAAAAAAAAAAGAAAGAAAAACCAGCTGTATTCAGCGCCGGTGAGCAACAGCCTGTATCGTCAGAGACTGCGATGGTTCGCTTTCTCCTGGTGTGACAGCAGGCAGGGGCACCAGGCTGGCATCGCAATCCAGCGTTTAGCGCTGCTCAAGCTCGACCTACAAGTGTGTTATTGAGAGTGTCAAACCAAGGCTCCTATTCCGCCCGTACTTTCATATGTGTGCATGACGAGATTCGGTCAAAGTAAGCTCACCAGAACGCCACCACAGTCCTTAGGATGTAAAAAGACGACGGGCTTGCCATGGGCACCGATCTTGGGCTCGGGATCCAGCGAGCGAATGCCCTTGGTCTTGAGATCTACGATAGCAGCCTTGACGTCGTCGACCTACGGGCAAGTCAGGACATTCGTCAGTGTTGTGTTCCCCAAACCACAACACGCAAGCAGAGAGCGCAATACCCACCTCGATACAGATATGGTGGATACCACCCTCGGGCTTCTTCTTCAGGAATCCTTCAATTGGGCTCTTTTCGCCTAACGGGTAGACTGAGGCCCACAACCACGGCAGAATCGTCGGGTGGGTCCGGAAAGAAAGTGGAATTGCGTCGGGCCACAGGCGACGCAGGACAAGGGAGGACGGGAAGGCATGAGCCCGGGCAATGACATGCAAGCGAGAGCGCATTTCATGCCACAGCATCGCGTCCCAGCACTCCCTCAGGGCCTGCTTCAGGCCCAAGACTTACGAAGTTCGATTTTGGTGTTTCCGAGATGAACAAAGACAGTGTAGACGCCATGCTCTGGGAGGGGCTGGATGCCGGTGGGTGGAGGACCAGAAGTTGGCACCGACGCAGCTCTGCTGGCCAAGCACAGGGATGGATGGCAGCGAGACTTACCACTTTCTCGCTGCAGTTGCCACCCATCACATCGCGGTAGAATGTCGTGGCCTTGTCGATGTCGGGCACTGCGATGGCAACGTGGTTGAGAGCTCCAAGAGACCACAGCTTGGACTGGCGAATACAAGTCGATGGTCGGCGCCGCGAGACACGGTCAATTCATGATCGATATTGTGCCAAGATTCCAGCGACCGCGGTCGAAAGAGTGGGATGCTCTCAATGCAGAGTCCAATGACTCGATCGATCGCCCTGCCGCTAAATAACGTACCGACACTGGGTTCGAGACAAAGGTGCGGGCCGCGGTGGTTTGCATGGCAACGCGCACGGCAGATGTTCCGATGCGGCGAGTAAACTGCGAAAGCATGGCTGGACAACAGGGGTCAGAAGCAGGGCACACCTGGGCATGAGCCGGGGGAGCCAAGCAAGCCGGACATTGGGCGGCCTACCTGAGGATCGAGAAGGGAAGATTGGGTGCTGTGTCGGTCGTTGGCGGCGAGCGATCGAGAGCGAGCCGACGAGGTTGATCAAGTATATATATCATAAATGTGAGTCAGCATGATGGACAGACGAATCATCGGGCGCCAAGCGAGAAATCCTCGCCGAGGCCCGTGGACCCTCTGCATAAGACATGCATCTGCAGCAACGTGGGCCTGCATGTGCCCGCGTGCATGTTGAGGCGCTTACCTCGCGGTGATCAGGATGCTTCCTGCGGCCCAAGTCGCTGTCCAGGCCGGCTTTTGACTGCAGGCCCGCGGGACTTGGACAGGGCGGCTCGGAGGGCGTCTCCGTTGGTGTCGGAACACGTCCTCGGGCGGCTGGATCCGGGTCGAGGGCGGCTGTCTCGGCTGGATCCGTCCTGAGCCACAACCCAACACCGCCCAACACATCTGCAGCCAACACCGCCCATCACCGAGCATCACCTGGCATCACCGAGCATCCGACAGATCCTTGCACCAGCATGTCCATCACGGCAAGCCAGCGGGCAGCCCGCTTCCCAAAGCCGGATGGCATCCCAGATCCGTTAAAGTTCATAGATCGACCAGCCCGCAAGCAGGTATGTGCTGCTGTCTGGTGTTTTGTTCGCCCCCGGTGCTGCTGTCCATGCCGCACATCAAGGCGCGAGACCCAAGACCAGATCGATCGCGCACCATTGGCAAGCTGGTTCGTGCCGCCAGAAAGGCTGCGGAATCTGAGCATCATTATCAATGTGCGACCTCTGATCTAGTTTTGCGGCCGTGTGGGCTCGACCGGTCTATTCTCCAGGTCAGCAAGCCCTCAACGAGAACTGTGAACGAGACATCCGGGACATGTAGGGAACCCGGGAGCGAGGGCAAATCGACGCACGCCCATCGATGGGAACCACTCTACTCATCGAACAGTTCATGTGCTGGGGTGAGTGGAGGTCTAAAACCTGCCTTGACATTTCCTGCTCAGACAACATTTGGTATGGGCGGTACAGCGGAGACAGCGGAAGGGGTCAAAGGTGAGCCATGGACCCGTATGCCGTTCTCTGCATCATGTCGGCATATGGCTGCTTTGTGAAATCTCCAGGAGAGCATCTGTAGATTTTCCTGAATCAACGGACTCACGCCTTCGGCTGTTAGGCTCGAGAAGGCGACCACCAGATGCAGCATCGAAAAGGATGCCGGATACACCAAGGCCGCGAACCTGGACTCGCTGTTTTGTCTTCACTTTGCCCGGGGATGCTGCCACAGGGGCCACGAATGCACGGTGAGTCAGCGATTACTTGTTGACGAGAAACGCATGAGCAAGGATGGGCAGGACAGGCCAGAGGCGGAAACGACGGACCAGAGCACACTCGGGTATTGGGCAAACCAACGAGGCACACACACTCGATCGGTCGAGGGTTAGCAACTGCCAGTGCCCAGGACATTCATACCACGCCGAGATCATCGGGTATCAAGCTCGAGTGGTGACAGTCAACGATTCCGCCGAGGGCCGTCCACCGGGTCCGAGCCCGCTGCTGATCGAGTTCCGTCTACACTACCATACCTCAGTACTTGCACAGACTCCCAGGCGACACGGATAGAATCGAAGCCACCAGGGACGCTTTCGGCCGCGAAAAACACCGGTAGGATGGCATACCGTCACCGATCGCAGCAGCACAACCAGACAGAGTATTATCATTTCGCCTAATCAGTGGCTCAACACAGCGAACAACGAGACGACATGGGCGGAGGTAATTGTGTGCGTGCATCGTTAGGCCGGGATACAGTTTACCTTCGAGACCCCATTAACGATCTATTTCTCGGTGCAGTGGGCTCGTTCGAAACTGGAAACAAAACACTCTATGTCGGCCACGTCTCTGCCACAAAGGATATGGAATATGTTGTTCGGAAGCACTTTGGCGAATGGGGAGAGCTCGAGTCCGTGCGTTGCCTGGATCAGAAGGGAGTTGCCTTTGTGCAGTACAAGAATGTCGCCAACGCAGAGGTAAGCCGAGATTAATGGAACTGGCGTGCGGCAAGTATCGTGGCCCATGCCGTGGAATTGTATTGCCTCGGGGCGGCATATCATTTGCAGTGCGCCATCAAAGCTTATGCAGTCACTCCAACCCAGTTTGCCAAAGAAGCCATGTATGGCCAAGCCCTTGACCGAAACGAAGTCTTGAACGTCCGGTGGGCCTCGGAAAACCCCAATCCCAAGGGTAAGGCTGGCCTCGCTGCATTTTCAAAGGAAGGAGCATATCAAAAGCAACGCCGGTATCTGTAGTGTCTGCTCAACGCGGCTGCGTATTCAGGCATAGATTGAAGCCCTCCCCAAGAATGACAGATCCACGCCTTTGCAGATAGAGTTGCCATGCTTGAGCGATACTAACACCTGCAGTATGCGCATGCTTTCGCAGCTCAGGAAACCAAGAAACGCAAAGCACAGGAACTTGCTGCCACCAAGATGTACGAGTCCCTACCCGTAGTTGGCGAGCTTGGAACGGTTCTGGATTATGGAAACTATTACACCGACCCAGCCGGCTCCTACGCATACCAAGGCTACTATGGAAATCCACAAGCAGGATATTATGCAAACGACAAATATGGTGTCGCAGACGGTCAAAGTCAGCACGCCACGCTCTATTCCTCAACCACATTCGACCCATCGCAGTCAACCGATCCTGTGGCGCAGGAGGCATATGCAAAATACTGGAACGAATACTATAGCTACTACGGCTACGCAGAGAGCCATCCAGAGCCGCTCGAGACCGGAGGAGCCAAGAAACCGAAAGTATCTGAAACCGTTACGGAACCGCTTGCATCACAGGAATCAGATTCCGATGGCCGTCTCCAGGAGCCGGATGCGCAACAACCTCTAGCAACAGCAGGCAGCGAGCTTGTCTCGAGTGCCATCACTGAACAAAGCAGCGAGCAGAGCAGCAACGTCCCGCACCCAGGACTAGCTGTGACTACAACCATCTCGGCCCCCAATTCATCCCTTTTTTCAAAATCGTCTCTGGAATATATCGCCAAAGCAGCAACATATACGAAAGCACTCAAGGACGCCAAATCTTCCACTTCGGCAAGCTTGGGATTGGTGGACTACGGCAGCGACGATGACGAATGAGAAAAGAAATTTGCTTTGAGACAAGTCGCACCGCTTGATGCTAAAGCAGAGATTGTGAATATCTGAGGGCTCTGTGAAGGAGCTCATGGCCAACTGAAAACCTCGTGAAAAAACTAGAAGTGGCTCACTCGTAGCTTGTATTCGTAACTGTGGTTCCATGGGATAATCCTTCAGCTCTTGGTTTGATCCGGGATACTGAGGGGTTGGCGAAATGAATAGGTCAGAGTGCCCAAGGAAAACCTGACCGAGAACTCCAATGAGCCTATGCACATGATGGTGGCGCGTCGGTGACTATTCTGCTGCATTTGGCTATTGTAACTCCAGTCCCTGACGAGTATGTGTGCACCTCGTCTCGAGGGTAATAATTGATGGTGAATATGAATGCACCCACCCCAAAATGGGACACAACGTGTTTGTGGAAATCGGATCAAGATAGGCACATGGATCATGCACCATGAACATTCACATCGAATTATGCTCCGCGAGACACTAATAAGGATTGGTGGGAGTGCGGTGAGTACATCCGACGAGTACGAGAGCTCCGTGCAAACTGGGATTTCTGTTCACGAAGAAATACAGGTCGAACGAACGGTGAGAGTGCGCGATCTTTATCTTAGCGCGAGGGGGCTATGGCCATTATGAAGGAGAGCGCGCATGTATTCATGTTTAAACGGCATAGCCATCAAAGAAAGTACGAGGTTCTCGATTGCGTTGGTGGGTGCCGTGAAATTGAAAGTCAAGCAGATCCAATATATGAAAATCGCATGTTATCTGTGGTCAAATCAATTGGGGTGACCTCAGTTGAAGCGATCAAAGTTTGAGAAAGAACCAGAGTGGATGTTGGGCAATTCCTGACCTTGAAATCGCGATACACAATGGTCGTTGCGGAGCACATCAAGAGACTATCCGCCCAAAAGTTCAGGCAGGGAGGCGCCTGCGAAGAACAGAGGAAGCAGAATTTGGATCTGCCTTGGGAGTGGTTCTGGACTTGATAGAGCTATAGGGTGAGGGGGCACCAGCAGAACGTCGTGGTGCCTTGGGAACTTTGATCGGCTTGTCATGTTCCTGAACAACGCTGGCACTGGATGCTCTCTGTCGATGAAGCAAGAGACAAGGTCAGTGAGGGCAATGATGTGGCGATGTGTGGTGGAATTGGGGCATGTGGGCAATGCCATGGTGATCCAACAGCACATGCAACAGTCGTGGGTCGCTGCTTGGCGCAGGTGCATTGTTCGCCGGCTCACCTCGTCGTCGGATGGCTGTGGGTCCAGCGTCTGACGGAAACCAGGGTCGTAAGCCTTTGGCTCAGTTGGAGCCAAGTCGGAAGAACAGGCGGAATCATGGGGAGCAAAGCCATCAGGGTTGGTCGAGTCGATGGTCGAGTGTGAGTCGATGGTCGGGTGTGAGTCGATGGTCGAGTGTGAGTCGGCATTTGGGCGTGAGTCGGCGGGACCAGTGAGACCGGCGCATTCATTGGGGACAGTATTATCGGCAGAACCAGCACAGTCGCCGCACTCGGGCAAGTCGACGAGGTCGTTTGCCACCTCGATGGCTGTGGGTAGATTGTCTGGCTCGGAAAGAGTCGGGTCGTTGTCGTTGTCGTTGTCGTTGTCGTTGTCGTTGTCGTTGTCGTTGTCGTTGTCGTTGTCGTTGTCGTTGTCGTTGTCGTTGTCGTTGTCGTTGTCGTTGTCGTTGTCGTTGTCGTTGTCGTTGTCGTTGTCGTTGTCGTTGTCGTTGTCGTTGTCGTTGTCGTTGTCGCACTTCAAGCCAGACGCCGGGAGATCTGCGGCTTCGGCAGCCTCTGCTGTCGGGGGAGCAGGGTTGGCGACATTGCCGGTCTCAGGGACAGAAGGAGCAGGATCAGTGGCATCATCCCGATGCAAGGCGGGAGACGAGGTGTCTGGGATGTCGTCGAGATCCAAAGCAGGCATATCAACTGTGGGCTCGCGATGAGAAGGCCGTGGTGTCAGCTCGAGGGATTCGAGGGATTCGAGGGATTCGAGGGATTCGAGGGATTCGCAGCTCTCCGATGCTGGAGCAGGGTTTGGACGATGGTTGGCGTCAGGCCCAGGAGACAAGCAGGCGGCTGTCGGGGGAACAGACTCATTGCTTGCAGAGGTGCAAGATGGTGCCTGGATTGGAGTCAGCGGCTCAGTAGCCATGACAGAGTGTTCGCTGGAGGATGGCAGCCAATGATCAAGCACAACCAGGTCCGAGAGCTCGTTCTTGTCGGAGACTGAGGTGCCAGTGGGGGCCGGCACCGACGGCTCAGGTTGTTCAAGTTGCTCGGGTTGTTCAGGTTGTTCAGGTTGTTCATGCTGTCCATGCTGTTCAGGTTGTTCATGCTGTTCGCGTTGTTCATGCTGTTCGCGTTGTTCAGGTTGTTCGTGTTGCTCGGGTTGTTCAGGTTGCTCGGGTTGTTCGGGTTGTTCAGGCTGTTCAGGTTGCTCGGGTTGTTCGGGTTGTTCATGCTGTTCAGGTTGGCTTGCACAGGTGCTGTCAAAGGGCAGCGTCAAGGACTCGGCTGTCGGTGCCACAGTTGGCTCGATCAGTGGTCCGTCGATGGATGCAGGCACAGAATCGTCGGGATCGTCGGAATGGGTGTTGGATGCAGGACCAATCGGGTCGCCATGGGACTGCAAGACACCATGGTCATCATGGGACTGCAGAGCTTGAGGATTGTCATGGCTCAGGAAGAATGCAAAGTCGCCTGGCATGAAAGTCTCGGCTGTGACACTTGTGCCATCCGATTTGCGAGCGAGCCGATCGCCAGGCAGTATCTGGGAGCAAGGGATATCATCGGCGTCGTTGTCGTTGCTGCTCGAGGGTGGCTGTCGGTGACTCACTTCATCGACATCCATCATGTCCAAGTCCGAGTCCGAGTCCGGTGCCTGTGTCGGGGTTGCAGGAGACTCGGGTGTTGGCAAAAGTGTGGCCACATCCTCCGGGGTCGACGAAACAGGATGGTTCTGTTTGCAGGGGGAGCAGGCGGTGTCGGGGTTGTTCAGGCTGAAGCCCTGTTCGCCCATGAGGATCTCGGTGCGATGAACATGGTCAAAGAACTCAGTCCACGAGACATTGGGCGGTGTCTGGTCATTTGCAGGCGACATGGGCTGGTCATGGGCTGACGAGGCAGCCGGGGCAGCAGTCGATGAGGGAGACTCGGGAACGAACGACGGAGACTCGGGGGTGGCCGAGAAGACAGGCGGCTGCGGCGACACAGAGTCGGTGAACGAGAACGGATGCCGATGTGGAGGAGTGTCGCTTGCAACGGGCTGGAAGGGTGTGTCGGGTGCAAATGGCTGGAACAGAGTCTCGGGCGTGGCTGGATGGAACTGTGGGATGCTGCTTGCTGACTGCTGGGATTGTGCCTGGGATTGTGCCTGGGATTGTGCCTGGGTCGGGGTCGGGGTCTGCAGGTGAGTGTCGAGTCCAAAAGTGAACGGCTGGAACTGAGTCTGCGACGGGGTGTGCGTCTGCGTCTGGGCGAATGCAAACGGTCGGCTGTCGGGTGTGCTTGTGGATGCTGACGACTGGCCGCCAGGGGAGGCTGTGGATGCTGACGACTGGCCACCAGGGGAGGCTGTGAATGCAAACGTATACGGTTGGCTGCCGGCGGCTGCACAGGACTGGGGTTCCGAGGCGTTCGTGGGTTCCGAGGCGTTCGTGAACGTGAAGGAGTGAGACTGCGGAGTGTCTGGGAACATGGATGGCTGCGGGGGGTGTGGGTGATGCGGCTGGGTGCCTGGGAACGGAGAACCAGTGGGTGTGGAAGTCGAGTTGGTTGCGGGAGCGCCTGCAGTCTTGGAGCTTGTGGTCCTGGTGCCCGCAGTCTTGGAGCCGTGAGAAGCTCCAGAGCCGCCGTTGGGTCGGCGTCGGACCCTGGGAACCTTGATCGGTTTGTTGCTCTCTCGGTGGGCCTTGGCGCTGGGCTCGGTCTGTCAATGAAGCAAGTGACAGGATCAGTGACAGCGGTGGTGTGGTGTGTGGGTGCTGACGTGTGAATGACATGGGCGGTGATGTGGCGGTATCGCGATGCGTGGGCAATGTCATGGTGATCCCAGCAAACTCACGCAGTCCTGGGTCGCTTCTTGGTGCAGGTGCATGGTTCACCGACTCACCTCGTCGTCGGATGGCTGTGGGTCCGGTGTCTGGCGGAAACCAGAGTCGTAGGCCTTTGGTCCAGTTGGAGCCGAGTCGGACGAGCGAGCAGACTGGGCAGGGCGGGTGGACTGGGCAGGGCGGGTGGACTGGGTGAAGCCGGCAAAGCCAGTGTGAGCAGTGAAGCCGTTGGGGTTTCTCGAGTCATCGTTGGGCGGTGGAGTCGATGGCCGAGGGATCGACGGTTGTGTGGCCTCAGGGCGTGCTGTCGATGTTGTGGCCGATGTGTCCGCCGTCGGCGCCGAGGCAGAGACACCATTTGGCTCACCACCAGGCAGGCGAGAGGACGCTTGAGGCTTAGTCTGGACATCAGGGACCGAGCTGGAGGTGGCAGTCGGCAGGTCGGGCCGGCTCTCTGTCGCCATTGATTCGTCGGGGTCCGACTTGGCGGCATCGCTGTCCATCCACATCACACACATTCTGCCGATCCAAAATAGTGCTGCCACCTGAACCACATACAGAATCTGGATAGATGGCACCGGCAGCACGGATGGGCGGCAAGGGCAGCACGGATGGGCGGCAAGGGCAGCACGGATGGGCGGCATTCAAGTGTCAGTCCAAGAAGCAAGCCACAATCGCCTCGCCATGCACGGTGCATATCACGGCACTTGCTCCCACCCCAATCGCAGACTCACCGTCTTGACTGAGTCACACACGCTATCGATCCAGCTGTTGCGCGACGCAGGGGTCTGGGCCGGGGAGGCTTGGGACTGTGCAGCGCAATGCGGGTGGTTGGGGCAACGGACAAATGGGCGCAGCCAGAGAGAGGAGTCAGTGGCGGTCCGTGCGTTGGACCAAGGGGGCGAGCAGAGCACGGCATGTGCGATGTGCGATGTGCGATGTGCGATGTGCGATGTGCGATGTGCGATGTGCGATGTGCGATGTGCGATGTGCGATGTGCGATGTGCGATGTGGCGCATGGTCCAGTCCTGACAATCAGGCACACGACAGCCGGCAGGGGCGACACTGCCGCGTCGATTGCCGTCTCCACCACCAGGGACCACATACCATCTCGGTCTCGGGAGGGGACTGCAGAATCATGTCGTGGAAGTGGGTCTGGCGTCGAGTGCATCGAGAGTCAGCAAGCTACGACAAACCGTGGTGGCCCAGTGAGGTGTGGCTGCGAGTGACAGTCGAGTTTGGCAAGCCGCATTGCAGCCTGGCCGGGACAGAAGGAGCAGATCCATGTCCAACTCGCAACCGAGCCACGATCGGGTGCCAGCACGTGCGTCAACCAACTCACCAGTGTGGGATCCTGAGGATGGTGTGCAGACACGAGGGTCAGACACGAGGTCCAGACACGAGCCAGCGACCGAGTGTTGGAGGTGGAGATGGGTGCGTCAGCATCGAGCCAGTGGCAGCAGGGAACGCGGTGAGTCGCTCGTATCGAGTTGGCGCTGCACGGACATCCTTGGCCACATCAGATCGCTCCCGATGAGATCTCGCTCTCGATCAAACCGACGACCCGATCCAATCGCATCCCACTCTGACGGTGTGTCGGCGAGACACTCGGTTGCCGCCTACCAGCTTGTCGATGAGCAAGAGCTCACGGAGGAGAATCCTGAGACGTTTGTCCTTTGCACGGATGTCCTGGTGAGAGACGACGAGAGTGCGGGAGAAGGGCTTGAGCACATGAACAGCAGCAATCTGTTGCAGGAATAGCAGCGACTGTCGCAGGAACAGCAGCGACTGTCGCAGGAACAGCAGCGACTGTCGCAGGAACAGGAACAAACCTCACACCACATCAAGCCACACTCACCTTGGCCAGCCGGTCGATCTCGTCCTCAAGTTGCTCACGGATAGACTGTTGGGTCTCCATGGTCTGCCAGGGCCGAAATGCGCCAGTCGGTGCGAGTGAGTCAGCCGTGTCGAGTGAGTCAGCCGTGTCGAGTGAGTCAGCCGTGTCGAGTGAGCCAAATGGGCCAAGTCAAATGCATCCGACAAGACAGGTGGATCAGTGGATCAGGTGGATCAGGTGGATCCTCGGAACTTGCCTTGACCCAAGCGAGCACGAATCTCTCGTGGTTGTCTGAAGACTCGGTCGTAACAGGCGGAGCAGAGGCAGCAGGAGGCACTTTGGTGGCAGGAGGGGCTACAAGGGGAGCCTTGGCTCCGAGGGGGGCAGGAGCGGCGTGGGTGGCAGGAGAGACAGGTGTGGCAGGAGAGACCGGTGTGGCAGGAGAGACAGGGGTGGCCGGAGCCGCAGAGGTTTGCTGATGCCCAGACCGCAGGAGACGGGGTGTGAGTGTGAGTTGAGTGTGAGTGTGAGTGTGAGTGTGAGTTGAGTGTGAGTGTGAGTGTGAGTGTGAGTGTGAGTTGAGTGTGAGTTGAGTGTGAGTGTCCGGCGTTGCAGTTGCAGTGCCATCAGACTCACCGCATCGGTATTGGCATTTGTGTTAGAATCAATCAGAGTGCCGCGCGGGTCGGTCCACGCAAGCTGCTGGGATCCCAGTCATACATCAGCGTCAGTGCACATCGCTGCACACCCATGCACCCATGCACCCATGCACCCATGCACCCATGCACCCATGCACCCACGCACATCACTCCTCATCATGCACCCAAACATGCACCCAAACATGCCAACTGCACCGATTCAACCATGCAATCCAAGGCGTTCCATACAACGCACCTTCGATACAAAGTGGATCTGCTCCCATAGTGTCACCACAAACAGGATGCCAACAAGGAGCTCGACGAGCTTCATCGATGGCGACGCTGAGATGCAAGAAGGCGCTGAGATGCTGGGAGGTGCAGGGATGTCAGAGGAGGAGGAGAAGCGACAGTGATTCGGACAAGAAGCAGTCTGTTTCGACGAGTGGCCGTCGGAGTGATTGGAGTGGCGAGGCGCGATCGGATCAATGTGAGGGTGATGAGAGTGACGGGAATGGCGGGAGGCTGTGTGGCTACCAAGTTTGCGGAGCATAGGTGCACGAACGTGATGTGCGATGGGTGCGATGGGTGCGATGGGTGCGATGGGTGCGATGGGTGCGATGGGTGCGATGGGTGCGATGGTGTGGGGCCGAATGGCAGCCATTGTACAAGCAGAAGGTGCGATGCGAGTGTTCACGGGTTTCCATGGACTGTTACCTTGGCTGCCGGTGGCTTGTGGCGGTCACCGAGATCAAAGGTGCAATTTGAGTGGTCTTGGTGGGTGCTGGACAAGGCGATTCAGAGAGCCAGCAATTCAGAGGAGCAAACAAGTGTGGAAAGCAAGATGCAACTGGGTGGAAAGCGAGATGGCTGCTGTCTGAGGCGAGGAGGCTGCAAGAGGGGAGCGGGAGGAGGGCGAGCGATCGCTGCCCGCCGGTCAAGCACCATTTATACCCGGTCTTGCCGAGGTGCTCGGACTGCCTCCCGCCGGGATCGACTTGATCCCCAACGGCGTTTGCGCGCGGAGTATCCTCGAGGTGTCCTCGGGGTGTTCTCGGGTCCCAGGGTCGCTCTGGCGATTGTCGGGAATCTTCGGGGTGCGCACGCAAGCCACTCCGCCAGCATCCGTGTGGGCATATCTCCGGCATCATCGGCATCATCGGCATCACCGACATCTCGTCGTCCCAAACGCCACCCAGGTTGTGGTTGTGGTATGGATGCTTTGTGATGTACACCCAGTTACCGGGCCGCAGTGCAATCCATGATCGGTTCCGGCAAGGTCAAATGCATGGAGGTGCATCGCGGTTTATCACCGTGCATTGCCGGGCAGCCGAAGCGCCGTGCTGGGAAGCCGGCCAGGGTGCGTGGGAAAGCCGAGGCCGGTGCTGCGCCACCGCCGCCAGCCGGCCCGCCAGCCCGCCAGCCAGCCAGGGAGCTCTTGTTTGTGGGAGAGCGATGGCGGCTTGCGGGCGACTGGCTGGAAGCATGTGAACGGCCGGAAGAACGAATGAGGGTGTGAAGATGGAGGTGGAGGCGGAGATACGGAGATGGAGGTGCTGGAGGTGGAGCGGCGTGGTTGCTGGGGTGGTTGCTGGGGTGGAGGATCGAGGTTGAGGGGTGGAATGAGGATGATTGCTGGGGTGGAGGATAGAGGGTGGAAGGAGAGCCAGCAAAAGTGGAAGGAGGCCAGCAGAAGTGGAAGGAGGTCAGCAGAAGTGGATGGGTCGCTCATTGATGATGGCCTGATCGATAGATGGACTTTGTGGTGAGGTGATGTTGGATGAGAACGATGCTGGACGAACAATGGTGGATGCGGTGTTCGGTGGCAGTTGTGTGAGCGAGATGTGTCCGGTGGGATGTGTCGGTGCGATGGTCGCTGCCGCAAGGATTGCATCGGCACTCGTGTCTCTCTCCACCAGGCACTCTCACCTCTCCACCAGGCACTCTCACCAATCCACCAGGCACTCTCACCTCTCCACCAGGCACTCTCACCATCACCTCGATCCTCAAAGCACGTCCGAGACACCTCGAGACGCCCGAGGCACCGCACCACCCGACTTGCTTTGTCGCAGCCAACCGAGGCGCCTGTGTTCTCATTTGCCGTCGTGCTCTTCATGCGGCCACGCATCTGCACATTTCCGACGACAACAGGGCGGCGTGCCAGATGCCAGCTACCATCCGCCGCCAAGGCTTTGTCGACACGGCCAATCCCCACCACGATATCTCGACGGTGACTTGAACTGCCGATCCAGGTGGCTGATTGCCGGATGATGGCTGTTGGCTGTTGGGTGGGTGGACCACGGAGAGGTGAGTGGAGCATGGGCAGGTGAGTGGATCATTGGCAGGTGAGTGGATCATGGGCAGAGAAAGTGAAGTCGTGCGGACACCAGAGTGCTCTGATCAAGACAGTAACGGTGATTGTGATGGATACGGTTCCTGATCGCCGCCATCAGTCATCTCCTCCGTCGAGCGACATTTGCTGTCTGACTCACTGACTGAGTCACAACCGAACTCGCTCTTTGATTCACCACTCGACTTGTTGGATGACCGATCGACCCTCACTGATCCAACGTCATCGGTTGGTCCACAGAATGACTCAGCCAAGTCCAGATCCAGATCTGACCTTCCAGACTCTCGATCCTTGCAACTGCACCCGCTGTCGGCTCAGCCATCCAAGATCCTTGCTGGCCAGCGATCACAGGTACCGGTATTGTCGGGTAGCGACCGCACCCGGAACCGAGACCCGTGGGAAGCAGCCGCCGACCCCGTCCGATGTGCTCATCCACATCCACATCCACATCCACATCCACATCCACATCCACATCCACATCCACATCCACATCCACATCCACAACACCATCGGTGCAGTCACCCTCGAGGCCATCCAGCTGGGATCAGAGCCGATCGTCGCAGCGCCGACCGAGCCACCCACAGCGTCCCGCAATCGGACCGGATCGGTGGCTTGGCTGTTGGTGGCTTGGCAGTTTGGCGTGGCGGCTGTGGTGGAATGACAGCCTGGCTCGAACGGGATGGAGCCGGCTGCACCCATTGGCTGTGTGACTATTTTCTCAACCCGCTCCATGTTCATCCTGCACAATGGCTATGGGGATGGCCTGTTGGGTTCCATGGTTTCTTCTATGGTCACTTCACGTTTCGTGGCTCCTTTTATGAAATCGTTTGTCAGCCTCTCCGACATTTGGTGCTGATTGTGTGCTTTCGTTCGTGAGGAGTATGGGACTGGCACTCCAGGTTCGAAATGCCTTTCAGGGGCGAATCTCGCCTTCGCTCCATCTCGGCCGCTCTCGAGGCTGGCGCTGAAGCTGTTTCCACAAGGCGACACCCACATTGTGACGATATTGCTCTCATTTTGCATTCCGAAAACCCGTTTCTCCTCAACTATAAATGCTTTTATTTCAGTGCCCTCTTTCCGCATCTCTCGATAGCTCGGCCATTTTACCAAGTAGTTCTAAACCGACAATTGCATCATCAACTCCTCCAATGTCAACCCCAATTAGCTTGGCAAGGATCGATTTGAGCAGGTCGCATTTTTGCTTGATGCATCGACACAGGTCGCGCTGTTGTTTAGTTGCGTTGACTAGATTCTTCTGCAAGCAATCGTAGTCTTCTTGTAGTTGGTAGTACTGACGGATTAGGTCAACCTGTCCGATTTCTCTCATTTCGGACCCGTGCAGTGTTCCCAGGCCGTTTTGCGAAGCACAGGTTGCTGCTACCCTGGACTTGATTTGGAGCCGCTCTTTCAGCTCGCTTTCCATGAACGAAAGCTTCAAAATCAATTCATCAAAGTACATCTTGCGCTCCTTCTCGTGCTCAAGATCCTCTCTTGCGGCCTCAAAGGTATCATCGTATTCCTGCTTCATGTCTGACAGCTGGGCCAGAGCACTCTCTACACTTAACGACTGGGCCGTGCCTTGGTGGAGCATGGACCGGACACAAGATGGCTGCGCGGATTCGTCGGCTGAGACCACTTTCGAGACATGTGGGGTTGGAGGCGGTGTTGCTGGGTGTTTCTGGGACGAGTCGGTCAATGCAATCCCAGGCTGCGTCGACTGGTGTGTGGTGTCATCGACTGCTTGAGGTGTAGCATTTGGTTGCGGTAGAGACTCGGATTTGAGCATCTGTCTTCTCAGGCTCTGTGAAGGCCAAGGTAATAATCAAAAGTGAATCAGCATCGGCACAAAACAGAGGGCACCGATTGTTCCCAAGACCGATAATGGGCATTCGTAAGCCCGCCTCCAAGAAAAGCTGTGGCTGTGTGGCTTATATTGCCAAGGTCCCGCCTACCTGATCAGAATTGTCTGCCTCTTGCGCCTTCATTCCGAGATTCTGCAAGGTACCCAGCATCCATTCGGAGCACTTGAGCTGGAGCGCCGACTGCAGGGCCGTATCGCCATACAGATCTTGCATGTTGATGAGGGCCATGAACCGGGCATCGTGCTGTGCCAATTGTCGCCAGCACTCCACATCATCAAGTCGAGCGTCTTGGTTGAGCAGCGATAGCGAGTCGCTGCCCCTGGACAGTGAGCTGAAATGATGCTTCCACAGCATCTTCTTCATGTATAGCACCAACGACTGAAGATAGTACTCGATGGCATCCTTGTTGCTCTTGCTGCGCGATTCTTGCAGAACCAGGTGGTGGAACACGGTCTGGTTGCTGTTGTCGGCCACAAAAACCAGATCGAAGGGGACCAAGTCGAGGAACTTGCTGAAGCAATCTTGTTCGTAAAAGTGGCTTGACTGGATGGCACGGATAAGGACGGTTTCGCCCAGTTTGTTGGCAATCCGCAGATCGGCTCTGGCCTGCTTCATGAGGGCGAGATGCCGGATCCGCCCAAAGTAAGCCAACCAATGAATTGCGGCGTTCCCGTTGTCGTCCAGAACACGACTCAGGTCGAATTTCTCAATCAGTGCCAAGTCCTCGCTGTCGCTCCCGCGAGGCTTGCGCAAGAGTCCAAAAAACTTGCGGATTTCTCCGTTGGTGCAGATGTTGAGCAAAATCTCCTTGTTCCGGTCCTCCGATGAGATGCTTTGGTATGGGTCTGAGCTCTCGACCAAAACCGCGGCGACTTCGCTGTCGATCCAGTCACGTTCAACGGGCTCCAAGCCTGGGTCGCTTAGCGAAGAGCGCGAGGAGGGACGTTTGAAAGTCGAGACCCCTCGATGGGGACTTTGGGCCAGATCTTGGTCGAGTCGCATGTCGTCATACAGCTGCTCGTATTTGCGCACGCGGCCATGGCGCAAGTCCAATGTCCCGTTCTGATTGTGGCCCAGCGAATTGGGCTGTGATTGAGTCCGGATCCGGCCCCATCCTAGGCCTCGCAGGCTGTCCACTCGTGCATGAGAGTAGACAGGAGACTCAGATATCGACCGCCGTTGGCTTGTGTGGGTCCGAGCGAGGTGATATTTTGTCCCAGTGTAGAGTCTGTGTGCAGCCTCAAGATCAAGCTCATGCGAGGCACGTTCGTCGTCGTGGGCGCCGTGGACTGCATCCCTCGGTCTGCTGGAGCCATTGTGGCGCGGCCGCTTGTAGATCCCGGAAGGGTATCTCAGACTATCTTCGGTTTGGCGCTTGGAGGCGACAATGGTGACTCTGGTTGAGTGTTCTGGACGGTCTGGGTCGGTGGTAGGGTAACTAGTAGCACCCATTCGCCGGTAATCGGATGCTGAAGACGAGTATATGTGGTGCGGATCACGATACACCTCGGAAAGTCGTGTCGGGTCGTCGGCCTCTGGAGCGAGCTGCCTTGGGAACTTTGGAGTGGATTCGAAGAAAGTGGATATCGGAGCCAATGGCGGCGACGAAGACGGCGGGGAGACGGTGATGGCCGGATGCGAAGGGGTATTCTTGGAGAGGCCGTATGGCGGAGAGTCCCTGCTGCTCCGCGGTACAGACATACTGGCGCCTATTTCCCGGACCGGAGGGAGGTATTCTTCACAACCATATTTTGTGATGGCCGATCGCCCAGATTCGACCAGGGCACTGCAATTCAGGATAGAGAGAGGCTGGGTTAGAACAAGTCGTCGTGCACTGGCATTGCCATGGAGCTCGCACACAGCAACGACGCCGTGAGCTTCATGGACGTTCCGGGATGGTGTGGGCAGCAGCCTCAAGCAGGTTTCAGAGACCTACCTTGCGGGCGTTCGGCTTTTGAAAGACCAATCGTGGGTTGAGGAGCGAAGAGGCTGCAACGAATCGATGGGCTCATCCGGTGCCCTTCGAAGGGTAATCGGATAGCCTCCGGCCACGTCGTGTCCGTAAGGGCCATCGCGAACAGCCACGTTGGCATTCTCCCGGCTTGCGGCAGCACTTTCTGATGAATGCGAATAGAAGTGGCCGGATCCTTGCAGAGGATTGTCGGAAGAGGGCGGGCGAGCGATCAACATAGCTGGTGTGGAATCGACTTCCCATCCAGCAGAGACTCTTGGAGAATGGCGCCGAGAGACGGTGTCTGATGTTGAGGCGGGGTCTCGCCGGTGGGATGCCACAACCGCAGGCCATGCAGTGCCTGAGGAGCCGGAGCCGGGATGGACATAGCGACCTGAGCTGGAGTGAGATTGGGCATGCGATGCGAGCTGAGGACGAGCCGAGAGGCTGGAAGTGCTGCCGTAGGACATGGATGGCGGATACGACGTATCCAACCGATGCGAGTGCTGAGGGTCCGAGTCTGGAACGGTCGTGGAGTAGCCCCTGAGTCCCGAATGGCGAGCAGCAGGGTCGAACTCGACAATGGGTGTTGGCCTCTCGACTTGTGTGGCAGCAGACGAATCTCGCGAACGCAGACGCCCATAGACGGGCGCTAAATACGACGACTGCGAGGAGTCGATGTGGTCGATTGAGGAGCGATAGCTCGAGCGATCGAGCGAGGGATACGGGTCGGGGCGATCGAGCAACGAACTTGGGCGATGATGGGAGCCATGACGGTCACTGAGTCGGGATGGCTGGTCGTCCGGTTGGGGGTGATCTCGGTGAGCGGCAGGGTAGTCGGTGCCAGATAGTCGAGCGGATGGTCGAGCGGATGGGTATGCATCCTCGTGGTAAGCCGATCGGTCGATATATGCAGTGTAATCGCTGGAGTCGATGGTGCTGTGGTATGGCTCGCGGCTGGGATGGTACGACCACGCAGACACCGAGGACTTTGGTTGTGGAGAGCGGGGCCGGGGGCCAAAGGAAGATTCGGAAACGGCAAGCGGAGGCGGTGGCCAATGTGCCGACGAGGGGCGGTCGGGGTAGCTTTCGGGAGGATGTTGTCTTGTGAACATGGATGGGTCTCGATGGGACGGCAGATAGCCGCTGGTGAAAGATCGGGCGGCGCCTGGTTCAGAACGGTAGGACGATTGCGGCGGATAGTCAGGGAGACTGCTGGACATGATGAATGGGATTATGCCGAGGTAGGGTTGAAGCTGGGGTCAAAGTTGGGATCGGGATGGAGGTTAAGATCGGGATGGAGGCTGGGGCTGAGGCTGAGGCTGAGATTGTATTGATGAGCGAAAGACGGGAGCATTGACCAAAGGACCAGTGTATGGACAGGAGAGGTTGCCCGGGACGACACAGCCAATGGCCGGCGAGAACGACAGCGACTTGGGGGGGGGCTGCGGGATGGGAGGACCAGACCGGCGGCCGAGAGGATCGAGATTGGTCAGGGACGCAAAGAAGCCGAGGCCGAAAGGGCAGACGGCGGGAGAAGGAGGAGAGATGAGTGGAGACTCACCTCGAACGGATGCGGCGATGACGACCACGGAAGCGGCAGCAAAGGAGAGAAGCCGAATGTGGCAGGCAGGCAGACAGGCAGGTCAGGAGGACAGGGCGAGGGGAAATGCGGTCCAGCGGGAAAGCCGAGCAGAGATCAGGACGCAGGAAAGAGCGAGCGGAGCGGGAAAGAACCGAGCCAAGCCGAGCAGGAAAGAGCAGGAAAGAGCAGGAAAGAGCAAAGAAGGGCAGGAATGAGCCGGTGGAGAACGACCGAGATGGGCAATGCGCAGGGGCAAGATGGATTCTGGGCGGGGACAAGGACGGCAATGGGTGAGTGGCGGTGGCGGATCACAGGGCGACGCAACGGGGACGGCGACCTGGCAAGATGACCGAGACACAGCAACCTGGGCGAGATGGCCGAGATGGCCGAGATGGCCGAGTGGAGATGTGATTGGCAAAGGCTGTGATGGGCAACGAGGCGAGGGCCGTGATGGGCAACGAGGTGACTGTGAACGAATGCCGGGACTCGGCACTTTGGAGCAGCCACGATGCAGAGTGGCAGAGTGGCAGAGTGCGGGCGAGAGGCCGGGGCAAGCTCGGCAACCAGGAGAGCGGCCGGGCCGGGCGAGGATCGGTGCGGGAGACGCTGCGGGAGACAGTGCGGGCGGCGGGGTCGTCCAAGTTGGAGGGCCCAAGTCGGAGGACCCATCGAACGACGGGGCGGGTGGAGTGCGGCCGGTGGTGTCGGCGTCATGTGCCCTGTTGCGGCCGCGGGGTTGCGCTTTGGCCGAGCCGGACAGATTGCGGGGTGGACGGCCAGCGAGGCGGACAGCGTGCGAGCTGGTCGCATTCTGGGGACATGATCCCTGGCCATGCCACAGACACAGCTCGGCGATATGTCAGAGCACATGATTCAGGAAGAAATGCTGCAACCATCGACGGACTGCTGCTGGCACTTGCTGCCACGACCCCGGCACCACCAGCACCATCAGCACCACCAGCACCATCAGCACCACCAGCACCACCAGCACCACCAGCACCACCAGCACCACCAGCACCATCAGTCCGACCCCAAGAAGGTTGCCTCCTGGCGCCACGTCCCATGCGGCATCAGGACCCACAAGCGCTGGCCACCCCCATGGGCCGCCTTGTCTGCGCCGCCCCCACACAAGCACCGACCGCGCACACTGCGCACGCCGCGCTGGCTCGACAAGGGCCAGGGCGCGAACACCAGCGCCCAATCGACGGCGCCACGTGACAGGAATGGGCCTGCCGGCTCTGCTTCATCGGGCCCTCACTTGGATGTGAGTCGCTCTATTGCCATTACTGCTGTTGTTGCGGTGCACGAGCAAAACCCGTGGTGAAAACTCCTCCTGGCCCCCTCCTGGCCCCCTCCTGGCTCCCTCCTGGCCCCCTCCTGGCTCCCTCCTGGCGTCAGTGGTACTTTTGGATGATCTCCCGCCCGGCCTTGAGCTGCCCAATCTCGCGCCTCAGGAGCTCGTGGTGTTTCTGCAGCTCGTATACAGCCTTCTCCTGCTTGACGATCTCGGCTCGCTGGGCACTCATGCTCTCGCGCAGCAGAGCAAGGTCGTACTCGAGCTGTCGCTGCTTGGCTTCCTGGCTCTGCAGGATCGCTCGCTCCTTGTTGATTGTGGACCGCCGCTTGGCAACCTGGTGGTGTGCCTCGGCTTCCTTGCGCTCGAGGTCTCGGATGATATGGCTGATAGCATCGGGCTGACCAAAGAACATCGGGCTCGTCCGGCACTCGTCCAGATCCATGTGGCAGCTATGTTTCCCGTCCGCCGCGGCCGCGATGCGGTGCTGACTCGGGAAGCCATGTGGTGGATGGCCACCTGGGCCAGAAACGGTATCCCCGAAACCATTGATGGTCACTGCGACCACATCGCTCGTCCGGCAATACGCGGATCGCTTGACGCATTGTAAGGGCTCGCTGCTTTCGATGCGTCGTTTGCCGGGCTTGGATTCTTCCTGAGGGCTGCTGCCATTCTCCAGCACGGCGTTGTCCTCGGACATGTCCATCACGTCCCCTTCGTCGCTGTCGTTGCTGCTCTCACTTTTGGGTTCGCTCTTATTGCCGCCACCGTCGTCGCGCCGTGCGACATGTGCCATCAGCTGCGGCATGTTGACTTTGAGGCGGCGGTGGTAGTGGCTCTTGAGCTGCTCTGCCGATTTCTCAACAACCGCAAGCTTGTTGTATCTGTTTGGTGGCCAACCAAATATGCCATGAGACACCCCATCAACCTTCCTCGATGCTGCTTATGCCCCCCGCTGAGGTGCCTACAAGTAGCTCGGACCTGGCGTCGCTGCATGGTGGCAACGGTGCCAAACAGAGCACTCTACGGCATCGACCTCATCGCTATGGGAGAGTCGGAACCTACTCGATGCAGAGCTTTGTCCAGAACACAAGGCCATTGCTTGAGAACTGAGGAATCAGCCTTGCGAGCGTCAGGCTGTCCTCCTCGCTGCGGGTCGGATCGGTGGTGGAGACATGATCAGTTCACCATGCGTCAGGGAGGTGGCAGATGCATGGATATCCTACGATAAACCCCTTCTACTTCTTGCACGGTATCCAATGCATAGATCAGCGTGTTCGCGATATGTGAAGAGCCTATCGGCGCAAAGGCCCCATGCCCGCAAGTTGATATATCAGAGAATGAGGGAGGGGGTGTACCTCCAGCCAGCCGGCCGACTCTCGGGACCTGTTCGGCTTGACAATGCAGCCGACACGAGTTCATCGGTGCCATTGCCCTTGAGTTTGCGATTGTAGTGGCCCTTGAGCATCTCTGGCGTTCTCGGAACTGATGCCACTTTGTTGAATCTGTGGGTGCATCCGGCGCATATATAGACTGCAGTGAGAACGACTGCATCGAAAGATGTCCCACAAAGCATCATCAAGGATCTTATGACGGATAGTTCGAATCGCTTGGCTTCAGCAGCTCATGGTGCCTCTCTTACTCTGGACATATCCTCGACCACGAGATGGTGCCGTGGTGTGTGTGCTGCGGTATCAACTCAAGGAGGACTTTGCTGTCGTCATCGCTAGGCATGAGTCAACGATAGATGTCAGCTAGGCGCACACAGCCCCGGAGAGCAGAGCGACTGAAGCACCGGGTTCGACCGAGGGCAAGAGATACCTGAAGGTGGTAGAGACACTCTTTGGCGCAATCACCATCTCGACCGGCGTTGCTGGCCTTGGGGCCCGTTTCTGGCCAACTCGCGATGATCTTCGTTGTGCTCCGTCCGACGGATGCTCGTCCAAGGATCCCGTGTCGCCAGAGGCAAAGTCCAGCTCGGCGACTGGCAATCCGGACTCGCATTCGTCGTCCGTGTGGGGCTCGAGATCGCTTTTGTGGCTCTTTATGCTTGCGTCGCTCGCTGGTCGGATATGGCTACTGTCGCTGGTATCCTCAGTTTGGCTGTGGTGGTTGCGGCCGACGGGAGCGACTGTCCCAGGGGAAGTCGGCTTGCTGGCTTGCAAGCCAGAAGCGCGAACCCGCTGGCGCGCTTCGTCCTTCCGGAGCTCCTGGACTTGGGTCTGCAGAAAGGCATGTCCGTCGTAGATGTTTTTGACGTTGATCATCGACATGAGCTTGCGGAATCGTTCGGCCAGAGCCTTGTTGGACCGGGGTGCGAACGAGTGCTGCGCTGACCACTCGTTGTATCTGCGAGGGTTGGAGAGAGGCAGTGTGTGAGCCTACGCTATCTTTGGTCGCTGATGGCTGTGGAGGGCAGCAATAGCGATGGTCTGAGTGATGGTGATGGTGATGGTGATCTAAAGGTAGTGATGAGTAAAAGCCGACAAAGAATGGCCAGCTGATACTGACAAGCAATCATGAGAGCCAGCAAGGGCAGCAGGTGCCTCAAGCAGCATCCAGTACTTACATCACAGACATGGCGTGCCAGTCAATAGGCGACGCCGAGTTGCACACCAGCTCCAGCAGCATTTCCGATTCTTCAAAGCTGCGGAGTTGTACGGGTATAGGTGAGTCTCAAATTCGGTGACGCTCTGACGGTCGGCGAGATCGGTGAGCCCCCGGCAACGGTACCGTCGTGGGAATGACTCCTGTGCAAGTGGTATCGAAAGCAGCGGCGCTGGCAGCATCGGCGTGGGGATGCGTGCGACCACTCACTTGTAGCAGTGTGTACTCATGGGCCAAGATGAGGTGGCATCTTCGAACTGATTGCCCAGGAAGGCCCGAAGATGCACAAAGGCCGATGGATCGAGGGGAAGGTCGCCTGGGCGGGTAAGCAGGTCTGTACTGTTGGGCGACGGTACCAGCGGAGAACCTGGCTGCGAGGATAAGCCGTCCCGGGCCGCGTTTTCAAACTCGCTGTGGGCCTCTGAGTCTTCCTGATCCGACTGCTCGTTATACGAGATAACCTTGGTTTTGGAGCGCAGAGAGATGGAGCTATGGGGCTCTGGGATGCTGGCGCTTGCCGAATCTCGGTGGCCCTGAAGGAATCGGGCTCTGAACTCGAGCGGGTCCTTTGACGGTTCGGGGGGGCTGGCCAACAGCTCGGGATCCTGTGCAAACTCAGGACACGAGGCGGACTTGGGCGAATCGCCTCGGCTTGGGGTCGAGGGCAGGTCGCCTCCCAAGTAGCCGTCGGTTGGGATGGTGGGAACAGGGTCGCTGGCGTTTGTGTCCTGCATGCTGGGCACCGCGCTCCTATGAGGAGCGGTGCGTGTCGACAGGAGCGACGATCATTGCGGCGGTAGTGAGCCAGGGAACGGGAGTCTGGCGTGCTCGCGATATCGACCCCTCCGTCCTGGCCGTGATCATTCCAGGGGTAGTCGCAACAAGGACAGGGTGCCCGACACGCCCGGCCCGAGACACTGACGGCCAGCTGGCAAAGGCTCGGCGCTGGCGTGTCTCGGGGAGGGGTTCCCCGGCTCGGCGCACCCGCGGGAACGGATGCATGCGACGATGCGAACGACTGCAGAGAGGAGGCCGTGCCGGGGGAGGTCACTTACGATCGGCACTCGCGATTGAGGTGGGAACGGCAAGGCCGGAGGGGTGCAAGATGCAACGGCCCAGGAGTCGATTGGCCGTGAGATAGCGAGCAGAGTGCACCCACAAGACACCGGCGTCACGTCGGTCCTTCGGCAAGAGGCAGGCGGGGTTGGCGCTCAGACCCCGTGCGAACCGGGCCGGTCGCTGGCGAGCGCTGGGTCTCGGCCGATCCGCCGAGGAGCCAGGCGGCACCACCGCCCGCCAGCGGCAGGGTCTTGGGCACCCACCGGACGGACGTGCTGCAACTGGCGGCTCGACGCTCACAGGATCGGTGGGCACTCGGCCTGTGGAGATTTGTTCCCAGCAGTCGATGGAGATCCGGGCCAGCAGCCGTCGCCCCAGCATCGACCGCGATGTGCTTGCTGCTGACGGAGCACTTGATTCCACGACCCCGGCTGAGGCCATATGGGCTGTGGGTTCCGTCGATCGCAGTGCTGGTGCCGGTGCGACGCAGTAACTCACTGAATCGGTGGGACCTGTTTATTCCGCTCGTCCGCTCGTCCGTCCATCCTGCTCGTCATGCTCGTCCTGCTCGTCCTGTTGGTTTGATTTGTCGAGCCGGCTTGCTCATCCTGCACCTGGATCGAGCCACAAATGCGCGCCCACGTGGCGCAGCACGACCGGGGCGGATCGGCCGTTTTTCTCTGACGTCAGAGAAAAAATTCTTGTTAAAAACATGAGCGAGAACGAAAAATCGCGCTCTCGGGGCCACCTCGGTCGGCGAGAAGAGCGAGCAGTCTCTGGCGAGAGACCCCCGAGGGAAGGCGAGAAGCCTCTCGCCGTCACACACACACACACACTTTGCACACACACACTTTGCAAGGGAGTCAAATACCTCCCATCGACCATCCCAAGAGGGATGGCAACCCCGAAGTGGACTGCCCAGAATATGGGCGACCCGGCATCCACTGTAGAAATACTCAAGGAACGGTGCAAGATACTTACAGTCTATCCAGAAAGAAACGGGACACTTCCCCTTCTAGGCTTCAGATGTCTGAACCCCGCTGACTGACTTGTAGGCCCAGTGGGCAAGCCATGGCATTGCACTCCTGTCTTCGTTGGCAATCTCTTTGTTTTGGTTGGTTTGGGAAGCACAGTCTTGAATACACCCGGTCGATCTCCTGTGGCGATGATCGACTGGCATACCGAGATCATGTTCCTTGAGGCATTGATGTCTCGATCCCACAGCGTATGGCAGCTTGCACAGCTCCGGACAAAGTGTGGTTTCTCGATATCAAGATGCTCGACCTTCTCGAGTCGCTTGGCTTCCCGACAATGTGAGCACACCTGGGATGTGTTGAACTCGTTCACCGAGCACACATGGATCTTGGAGACGGATCGGTCTGGTGGGCCTCTCTGGTGGTGGTGGAACTGCTCGAAATACTTGGCGAACCTGAGTCTCCTGGGACTGGAGGCATATCCCTTCCCCTGTTTCCAGGAGGCATTCCCAAAGGCAATCACCACCTCGGTCTCCGGTGGTGCCTGGTCGATGACTTGCTTGCACATCTCGTGGACGGTGCGCTGTCGCTTGCCGTAGAGATCGAGTCGCTTGAATCGCCGTCGCCGGGTCAGGCTGAAGTACAGCTGTTTCTCCAGCATGTCTCCATTGAACACATGGCGAATGTATTGCAAAAAGGGGGCTATCCCGGGGATCTTGGGACTTGGTGTGGTGCTCATCCATTGCTGCAGACCAAGGATCTTGTGGGTGCTCTGGACCCACTTGGTCGCCTGGGTGATGTCTTTCGCTTGCGGGGAGCCATCTGGCGAGAAAATAGCGACGATGGCTGGTCCTGCCCTTGGGGAAGAAAGAATCTCCTCAAAACCAGCGCATTTTGGGCAGGGAGTGATGCTGTTCACAGTGGCGTCCTCGATTCAGATCCAGAAACGCATCGCTCGCTCAATCAGTCGTGGGAAGACATCTTGTCAAGGTGAGTCTTGCCTGATAGCCAAACGATCATGTCATCTCGCTGACACACAGCCACGCTTGACTAGGTTTCCAACCAGAGAGATTCAGATGGTGGTGGTACTTGTCCGCAATCGGAGTGGAGCTTCCAACAATGATACAATTGGTCATTCCTCCACACCAATCGCCCACCACCACCGTCAATCGGCTCAAGACGATACCAAATGCCGTCAACCCACAGTGGATTCATTCCAACTTTTGCTGCGCCACAAACAATGTGACTTTCAGGTGACCGAGATGAGCAGCCGTGAGGGGCCGGAAAAAATTGATATCGTGCGCGGCGCCGAAAACCATACCACCACTCGTCAAGCTGACAGCACCAGCACCAGCACGAGCAGCAGCACCAGCAACACTCTCTGCCCACCATGTCCAAGCACTCCATCGTCGTCCTGATATCTGGATTTGGCTCGAACCTGCAGGCCCTCATCGATGCCTCGAAGCTGCCAACGGCCAACTTTGAAATCTCGCTGGTCGTCTCCAACAAAAAGTCTGCCTACGGCCTCGAGCGGGCCGCCCAGAACGGCATTCCCACCTTTGCCCAGTCCCTCAAGACCTTCAAGGACGAGGGCAAGACCCGTGTTGACTTTGACGTTGCCCTCGCCAAAGAAATCCTGGCCCGATCGCAGCCCAAGCTGATTGTCCTGGCCGGCTGGATGCACATCCTGTCGCCCGAGTTCCTGTCCTTCTTCCCCGGCAAAGTCATCAACCTGCACCCCGCCTTGCCCGGCCAGTTCGATGGTGCTCATGCCATCGAGCGAGCCTTCGAGGCCTTCAAGAAGGGCGAGATCAAGAACACGGGCATCATGGTTCACAGGGTGATTCCCGAGGTGGATCGCGGCGAAGTCATCCTGAAGCAGGAGATCCCGATACTCGATTCCGATACCCTGGAGGCTTTGGAAGAGCGCATCCACAGCCATGAGCACCAACTCATTGTTGCTGGAACGATCGAAGCCCTGAAGGCCCTGTAGAGAGCCGTCCGCGGTAGCGAAGGGCTGATACTGAAGCCCACCGTACTCGAGATGAACGTTTGCCGAGTATGTATTCGGCCATTTCACCATGCCAGAATCATGTCTACGGCGCATGCTGCCGCCTGGACGGGTCCGAACTCAATGAAGCTGTCGTGGCGGGCCGTAAGACCCTCCGCACTATCCATCTCCACTAGATTTCCTTGGGAAGGGGGAGGGGAGTGCCGTTGGTTCCAGCAAATCGCACAGCTGGCTCCTGTGGCTGATTGAGAGGAAAGCGGAACGTCGACGGCTCCAGCAGCTTGTGAATTGCTGTCACTGGCAGGGTGTCGAATGCCACCACCCACTGAGCATGTCGAGCTGCCCCAATCCTAGAGTCAGCCTCGAGGTTGTCGGCCGGCCCTGTCTGAGCCTGGGGGTCTCTGCTGCTGTGGCTCGGGCAGGCTCCTGGGCGATCGTCTGCCCCATTGCCGTCCATCAGCGCATCCGCATCGCCGGCCCCGGTCCCCCTACAGTCCATTTGCTTGTCCTCATGCCTCCGAAGCAGGTTCGGCCTCTGTCGCCTATCAAGCGCGGATCGCAGAACAATCTCAGCGGTGGCCGCTCATCGAGACCAGGATCGCCGAGCCGGAACAAGCCCAATGCCAAGACAAGCTCGCTAGTCCAGCTCTCGGGACCGACAATAGCGCCGCCCGAAGAGGTCGAGATCCCAGCAGAGGATCTCGAATACTACAAAGAGGTCGGGACTGCGAATTGCATTGATCCAAAAAGCAAAGACTGCTCTGTATCAATCGAGCGTGACGGAGGAAAGACCTCTGACTCTGGGAAGGAGGAAAGAAAGGGCCGCAGACCATGAAACGCGTCCGTTTCATGGAGGTCATGGCCCGGCGTCTATTGCTCGGTGTATCCTTCTGATCCGTGCGGCTTCCCATTGTCCTCACATTGCGTCTCGCGGACCGGACCGGACCGGACCGGACTCTGTCCTTGATCCTCAGGTGTTCCTTCTGTTCGACAAGGACGGGAACGGTAGCATCGACATGGGAGAACTCAAAGATGCCATGCAGTCGATCGGGGTGGCGGTCAGCGAAGACGAGGCCAAGCGCATGATCGGGCGCATCGACATGGACAAGACAGAGACAGTCGACATGCCCGAGTTCTGCAAGATGGTGCGTCCGCAGCATGCATGAGAGACGAGTTGGCTGGGTGGCGAGCGGGCGGCTCCTCCGCCTCCCAGAGGAATCCTTTGGCGGATGATCCCCCGAGCGTGTGCGATCTGGGCTGCTGCTCGCTCACATTTGCCATATTGGTTCTATGGCCTGTTGGCTCTCGGGCGGGTGCCACCAATGCTTCAGATGTACATCATGAAAGGTGCTGGATTCGGTGGTTTCCGAACGAGCGAGGAGCTGCGTGAAGCCTTCGTCGCCATGGACATTGGAGGCGACGGCGTGATCAGCCCTGCCGATCTCATCATCGTGATGGACGGCCTGGGCGAGCGCATGAGCCAAGAGGAAGCCCTCGAGTGGATCAAATATGTCGACTCTGATGCCGACGGTGTTGTCGGATTCGAAGACTTTGCAAAGCTGATGCTCGAAGATTCATGAGGCACCACCAAATCTGGGTCCTGAATACACGCACCATCGATTGTCCACCATGACCGCACAGCATGCTCGAAGCGATTGATGTTACTGCCCTTGAGAATGTCTCATGGGGTATGCACCGAGCCTACAGAGCCTCTGACTATTCGGACGCCGAGAAGCCACACTATGTACGGAACTGTCCGGCTGGCTGGATGTATACTGTCTCTCAAGACGGTGTCCTTCGAAACAAACAGCAGACAGTGGTTGAATATGGAGAAATGCAACTGGAGGCTGCTCTGTTCTGCTCTGTACAAGCTGTATGTGCCGCGGGCACCAATGGTTGGGGCTGCACCAAACGGACCACTGGCTACATTATCAGAGGATCTTCTTGAGCTCTGAGGGTTGCAGAGATCACACGTCAGTCGATCGGACCAGTCCACGGCAATATAGCATTCAACACCGTCGCACACACACCGCACACATCCGCTCACAGAGCCGCTGGGGTCGGCGGTGCTTACCTTCGAGCTGCTCTGGCGAGAGAGCAGGGGGGAAGACAACCTGGTACTCGATAAATAAGCTTCCGCGCTCGCTGGGATACTCGACGTTGGGCATGCCTTCATTTTTGATCTCTTGAACGAACCCTGGAGAGCACAAGGAATTCAGAGGGTCAGAAGGCGGCGCAGTCCAGGGTATGTAGTGGAAAGCTAGAGCATCCACAGAAGAGCTGGTCCCTCGTGGAGTGCATGCTATTTCCATCGATCGGCTTGGACCAATTAGACAGAGCAGTGCGTCGGTTCCTGCGCGCCCTGCATGGGACAGCCTCCATCGGCGGGCCATGTGCACCGACCCAGCTGCACCGGTTTCAAGAGGGGCGTATCTGCATGCGGTGACATGGCCTCTGAGGCATCCAAGGCCCACCACGACCATTACCTGGCTGCGTAACGTCTGATCGGGAGACGCGGACGAGTTGTCCATCGAGGTGCTTGATCTGGCGCTCAAAGCCCAAGAGAGCCTCCTTGAGGGTGAGGATCTCCTTGGTATAGAGATTGTCTCCGTTGCGGGCAAAGACGGGATGATCCCGCACGCGGAGTGTGAAGATGAGATCGCCAGGAGTGATGTCGGGCGACTCGTCACTTTCGTTTTCGAAAACAATCCTCTGCTGGTCTGCCATTCCGCGCTCGATCGTGATCGTGAGCTGGTGCGAGCCGCGCTTGACCTTTGTTCCCTGGCAAACAGGGCACTTGGATTTGACGATTCTGCCCTTTCCGCCACAAACGTCGCAACTGCGGACAGCGTACGGGTGATGTCAATATCACGGTCGCCATAGCGCTGTCTCTTGTAGGGGACGAGGACATCGCCTCGACTACCGTCATGAGAGAGCCGTTCCGGTGCGTTGATGATCAGCGCCTCGGGCGTGCCCGTCGTCGGCACCGATAATCAGCCCACGCACTGCCCGCGTTGATACATACGTGGTCTGCATCTGCTGATAAATGCCGGGACCGAGCATCTGACGAACCACTTTGATGCCGTTGCCGCCACAGGAGTGGCACGTGTGGACATCGTCGGCATTTTTGGCTCCCGAGCCACGGCAAGTCGGGCAGATGATCTGCTTGTTGATTTCAAACTGAGTGCGGGGTTGGCAAGGAGTGTATGCCGTGGTCAGATCACGCTGCAGTTGATCGCGTCGATCGGCGAGCCGGGGAGCGCATGAGCACACTCGAGCTGTGTTGCTTACCTCGATGGTGGCTCCAAGGAACACATCCTCCAGGGTCACATCGAGGTCGATGTTGACGCTGACGCCCTTGCGCTCGTGGTGTTCTGCATGACACGGGCGTTAATGGTGGGTCGTCGGGGTTGGGGTGGCTATCGCCCAGCAACACTCGATCGGATTTGCTCTTGTACTGCGATACATACGTCGTTGGCCGCCAAATCCACCGAACCCAAACCTGAATATCGCGGTTGCATCGGGACAGTCGCAGAGTAAGCAAGATTCGACACAGTGCCGCACTGCCCATTATCCATCAACAGCTGCGAATGTCGCCGTCAGAGCGGGTGTGTGTGGATACTGGTCGCGTGGCACTCACTGGGAGAAGATGTCAAAGGGATCGCGATGTCCCCCGCCGCCTTCCTTGAGGCCTTCAGCTCCATATCGATCATAGATCCGGCGCTTCTCCTCGTCCGTCAAGACCTCGTAAGCTGTGGGTCGGCAGCGATGACCAGCAATCCGTGGACCAGCGGCCGAATGTGAACACAGGTCCCAGCAGGGCGGCATGATAGTTTCGGCATTCCCGAGGGGCGAGCGCAATCCATGCGCATGAAATAAGGCGAGGGCGAAGCGATGTCAGCTTGGTACCGAGTCTGGCCCTCGTCCACCCTCTCCAGAGCAAGGCTGGACCAGCCCATACGGGAGGGCCTTTGGCTATTGCTTGGATCACACTCCAGCACATAGCCGCTGGGTCTCTGTCCTAAGCCCCGTCCCACATGCAATTCCTATGAGCTGGCTGGCAGGGACGCAACAGCGGCTCCATACCTTCGGCGAGCTCGATGAACTTGGCTTCAGCAACCTTATCTCCGGGATTCTTGTCAGGGTGATACTTTATCGACAGCTCTTTGTAAGCCTTCTTGATTGCTTTCTATGGGTTTGGGAGAGAGCGAGGGCGAGGGTAAACAGAATGAGAACAAAGGAGCCATGTGAGAAGAAATGCGACAGCATAAGCTTTGATCAGCGCGCCATTCTTCTGCCGATCGGAAATGCATACGCATGTGGTATCCAGGCGCATCACACAGGCATGTCGACCCGAGCCATCCATGCTGTTGCCGTTGTCATCGCGGCCGTCACCGTCTTTGCTGCCAGCTTCGTTGCCGTCGCGCATCCCAATTGTTTTGCGGGTCGCTGGCTGGCTGGCTGAGCGGATTCCGAATGACAGCAGCGACGACGACGTTGGCGAGATCAGGCCCCCCCCCATTAATTCCGATTATCTTGCAGAGCATGCATAGATCGGTGCTTCAAAAACAAATTCGATCGCCGTGCCTCCATCTCGTCCTTGTCCTCCTCCCCCCACATCAGCGAGCCGCGGATCAGCCGGCCAGGGAGGGATGGGTTACCTTTGTGGCCGAGCGATCGACACCCAAGATCTTGTAGTAGTCTGTTCCAGCGCACACCAGCTGCAGACACAGGGCCAGCACAACCAGCAAGAAAACACATGAACGTGCTGCGGGCCACTTCATCTCGGATGCTCGTGGTGGCAGCTCTTGGGAACTGGCAAGGGTGGGTCGGTTGCGGCTGCGAGCGAGCGGCCCTGATCGAAAGCAGGATTCGAGGTCCCAGCCAAAGCGCGGGCCTGGATTTGGGCGACGCGGTGCGCGCTGATTGGCGGGCAGCATGGCTCGATCCGGACGCAGCCGGCTGGCTCAGCCAAGGGCAGCCCAGCCCAAAGCGAATCGGGCCAAGCACCGCTCGCAAGACCTGAGCCCGCAAGACCTGAGCACATAGCGACTCTGTATTGCACATCTTTCACTCACTGGGCACATGGATGCCGCACAGGGCGCGATCGGTATGCAAGTCGCGTCCCGTTTCGCGGAATCAAGTGAGCCATATAGCGCATTCAAATGTTGGTGCAGTCGCCCCTCCACAAAACAGCATATCCACTTGCCGAGCGACACTCTCCACGAAGCAATCGGCCTCGCCCCGCGCTGCAGCCCATGCGTCCTTGACCCGCACCATCAGCTGGTGCAGCAGCATCACATTGGCATCCCGGTATGGCTGTGTCCGGGCAGGGACAGAGGCGCAAAAGCGCACAAGCATAGATCGGTCCTGCGACGAGACAAGAGAGCCTCGTCCTGAGGCAGCCCGGGACAGCGCTAGCACAGGTGCGAGACGCCAACGCTGTCCCTGCCATTGAAGAGCTTTGCGGGTGTCGACAGGGCCTTCTTCTGGGTCATCTCGACGTTTGTCGGAAGGGTGACGATGATGGAGCGGTCATTTCCGTACTGGAAGTTGTCCGAGACAACGCTTTCCGAGTAGAGCTTGATACCGTAGTCGTAGAGCTTGCCCTGCTTGACTCGGCGGAAGTTCCAGGTGACGACATAGGGGCCTGTCGATGTGACGATGAAGCGCTCCTCGCCGTCGCCGCAGTTGAACTTTGCGGGGGTGAAGTTTGGGGCTCCAATCAGGGCCATATGCTCAAGCTTGAGCTGGAGACGCTTCGGCGGGTTGCGGTCGTTGACGCCCATGGGCTTGTTGAAGCCGATGGAGCTTGTGTTTGTCTTGAGCTGGGTGTCGAGCACCAACAGATACGACTTGCAGGTCGCGACGACGTACCGGCCATCATCGCTAACGTCGATGCCGATGATGGGATCGCCGATGCCGGGGAACAGCGTCTTGGCCCGGGTCGAGAGCTTGTTGTACAGGCGGATATCGCCGTTGGTGCTGGCCATGGCGAGGGCCCCGAGGTTGTTGGTGGCACCGCAGGTGAAGCCCGTCTTGCTGTCGTACTGCTTGGTCTCGGTGTCGACGCGCTTGTTGCCAGACAGTCGCGGGTCAATGCGGAAGATGGCTTTGCTGTTGTGGCCCAGCAGCGTCTTTTCGGGGGTCATCTGCGCGTACTTGCTGACGGGCAGGATGTTGAGCACGGGCATGTATTCGTCCACCTTCCATTCCTCCACAACCTTGCCGCGCTCCAGGTCCATCCGATAGACGGTCGAGGACTCGTTTTCTTTCATGAGCAGCAGCGACGAGTCTTGCTCGTGCAGAACGGCCTTGGCCGGGGTGAAGTGTTCATTGCCGAGGGTGCGGATGTTGTTGATGGTGGTTTTGTGCTGCAGCTGGTCGTCGTCCGTATATCCAAAGACGCCGAGCTTGTCTCCACGGACGACATACGATTGGTTGCTGCTGTATCCAACGACCAGGGAGCTGTTGGTATCCTCGGGTTTGGCGAGGCCGCGATATGAGTGGTGCTCCTTCCCGCTCCGCAAGGACTTTGCCGCACCCTCCTCAGTGTCCTCCTCGTCGTCGTCGTCACCGTCTTCGGTTTCCTCGTCGTCCTCATCGGAAGCCTCGCTGGGCTCGTAGCTATGGCTCACCAGCCGTCTCGGTGTCTCGGGCTGGGCCGACGCACGGCTGAGGTTGAGTCGCTCGAGTTGTTCATCCAGCTCCGAAGGCTCGGGTTCGCCCAGGAATTCGGGTTCGCATTCCTCTGGCGACAAACCCTCCTCTTCCTGCTCCTCCTCCAGCGAATTGTCGGTATAGGCGTGCATCAGATAGCTTTGGTCCGTGGTGCTCAGGGGTGCTCTGTGCTTGCTCTCGTAGCAGGCGGTGACGACGAGCTGGTAGAATTCTTCAAAGTGTTCGGGCGCGGCAAAGGTAATCTGGAAGGAGTAGACGGGCTGCAGGCTGACGGGATCGTACCAGGCCCAAATAAAGGTGTTCTCCTCGGGGCGGAAGGTGAGGTTCATTCTCTCGTCAATGACCTGGCTGATCAGCGGGCTGTCGTTCTCGGAGATAAGGAGGTGGTATTGGAAGCGCTCGGGCTGGATGATCTGGATGTGAGCGGAGGCAAGCATTTCTCGGAACTGGCTGATTCGGCCGTCGTAGACATGGAGTGACGCATTGGTGCTGAGGACCGATTCGCCCTGAGGGACGCTGTGGAGCAGAGACTGGGTTTGCTTGGTGGCCGTGGGTTTGGGCGGAGGAACCTTGGGCTCTGCCTTGACCGACGAGGTGTCTGACTTTGACGACCGCGAAGGCGTCCCCTCGCGATAGGGCTGACGGGCCTTGGACGGAGTAAGCGGGCCCGTGCTGATGGCCTGCGCCTTGAGGTTCTCGGCATAGGTGTGGAGCAGCTCCGAGTCAACCTGCAAATAGTCGGTCTGGTGCCCGGCCTCGTAGATGCAGTTGTAGACGGCCGACTCGAAGGTCTCCAGCAGGGTCGACGACGTGTTGATGTCGGTCGAGAACTCATACCCGGAGCGCCCGCTTTCGTCGGTCGGATCGAGCCATGAGAAGATGCAGGGGGACTTGCCGCGCTTCTGGAACATCATGCCCTCGACCAGGGCAAAGGTTCGCTCGTCCTCGACGGACTCGGCGAGTTCATCCTCGTTGACGAGATTGTCCTCGCCCTCTTCAAAGACCCGGGTGACGACGAGCTGGTACTGGTGGGGGATGGAGGTCTGGCGGATGCAGATGTCGCAGTCCTTGAAGACGCATTGGCGGTAGTTTTTGGCGGGATGGATGTGGAAGAGCTGGCCGGACGGGAGCTGGACAACCTTGGAGGATGACGAGCCCCAAATGATGGATTTGAGGGTCGAGACCAAGAACATGGTGGTGCGATGCAGCGATTATCGCAGAGCAGAGAGGTGCCGAGAGGTGCCGGGGATGCTGGGGGATGCTGAGGGACTCTGAGGGATGCAAAGACAAGCCACGGGCGGGGTGCTGGCGGCTGATGGAAAGGCAGGCTGGACGGAAGGCGGAGGTGCAGCCCGAGGACAGAACTCATCTGTCCCGAAAAGGACATAGTGGAACACGTGACATATGTGTGAGCACACGTGACAAGTGGCTGACGATCTTGGATGGGCCAGCGGATGTGGGGTGCTGCCAGCAAGCGATGGCGAGCAGGATCAAAGCAGCTGCCAGCCGACCCTCTGAGGCGAGAGGGCGTCGCGGACACTTGCAGAGGCAGCTCGCCGCGACTGGCCGAATCCAGCCAATGAGCAGCGGCGTCGCCCGTGGAGCGGGAATCTGGTGGCGGTCGGAAGGCGCAGCCAATCGCACGGCGTGGCGTCGAGCACGGGGCCGTGTGCGACCGAGCTTCGGCGGGATCGGGCGAGGGGGCGGCGATTGTGTTCTCGGTTGGTCTCGACTGCGCGCCGGCGCCAGTGGATGCATCGCGCCGCACGGTCGCCGGGCCACTGGCGCGGGTCCCCCGTGGCATCGAGCCGCAGTCCGGGGCCCGCGTGTCGGTCGCGGCGACAGCAAGGGCCCGTGCCACGACCACGCCGCCAGGACGCAGCACAGGGCTGTGTTGCTGGCGACACAGGCCGCCATGCCCGCGCGCCGGTGGTTTGCCGTTCCCGCGGCCTGGCCCGCTGCCAGGCTCGATGCAGAGCACATGGCCCCGGTGCGATGGCATCAGCAGGGCGACGGTGCCGCCCTTTCCGTGTGCATGCGCTCGTCGGCATCGCAGCCCGCCACCACCAGCATGCCATTAGCTGGCATGGATTTGTCTTGGACATCTTTTCGCATGGGCCGCCTTAGAGAATATACAAACTTTTTTTTCCTGTGGGTTTATTGAAGATGGCCGTCTGAACACATGCAGCAATGTTTCGTTTTTCGAGGTTTTGCAGTTTTCGATCTGGTCCGATATCGGTCGGCGAGTGTAGATGTATGGAGAGCCAGCAGACTGCTGGCAGTATGCGATCTAGCGAAAGTATGAGGTCTTGATGGTCAGTCATCAATCTTGAAGAGGTCCGAGGGGTGGAGCATCGAGCTTTCGTTTTTGATTTCGGCAGGGAGACGAGTTGACGAGTTGGATACTCGGGGGGTCCAGGGGCCAGCGTGACCGCCAAGAACAGGCGCGCGAGTGTCGCAATCAGTCGACGACTGCAATAAATAGGATCTTAAGTTAATCGAATCGGCAGGCGGGGAGGACGGGAGGAGCTTGAGGTTGTCGAGGCGGGGGGGAGGCAAGGAGGTTGAGCGAGGGTGAGGCGGATTGGATATAGGAAGCGTGGTTTACCCAAGACGAAAAACGAGTCGAGGGAGGGCAGGAGAGGGGAGGGAATCAAACGGCTTCAAACGGATTTCACAGTTCAACAATCGCTGGGGAGAGGAAGGAGACTACTCTAAAAAAAAATAACTCCTTCCAGGAAAATCAGGACGATGGGAATACAGGATAAATAAGGATTAAGCATGTGCAGAGCACGACCAAGCGCAACGGCGTGTCTGCAGCGGGGAAGGGAGGGGGAAGCGAAATCGCCTAGGCGGCAGAGCATGGGGGAAGCGTATCGGGAAAGCCCGGTCTCCGTTGAGCGATACATCAATCAATCGCAAGGTGTAGCCGGACAGCCTTGGAGGGGAAGGGGGAAAGACGCAACATGAAAGAACAGGAAAGCACAACAGCCGCCAAAAGCTGTATTCCAATCAAAAAGAAAAAAAAAAAAGAGCAAGAAAGAGCGAGAAAGCGACGGGGGACGGGAGACGGTAGATAGGGAACGAAAAACGGACAGCAAAAGGCGAGGGGGTCAAGAGCAGAAGAGCGAGCGGCAACAAAAAGATGGCGGGAACGAGGCAAGGAGAGATCGAATCCAGGAGTATGCGGTACGCTGCAGCCTTTGGCTTGCTCAGGCTGGCGACACGCTGAGTATGGACTCGTCCAGGATGATCCCTAGAATCTTCTTTGCCCTTTCGTCGCCTCCGTCGGCCAGGATCTTCAACTGTGCCTCGCAGTTGTTTTCTCCGCCGTTTTCTGGCGACTTGACGTGCCGTCCGAGGGCGTCGCGGCGGGCAAAGGATTTGCCACATATTGGACATGTATGCGGCTTTATCCCTCTGTTGGAAAGCGAGCGAAGCAGGCAAAGTAGAGTATGCCAAGGACAGACACGGTCAGGTTCGGTCAATGTGGCGGTCGACTGGAGGAAGGGAGTCCCCCCTGAGAGCAATCGTATGAGCAGCATGGGCACCCAAGGAGAGCCAGCCAGGCAATCTGGCTCTTTGATGCAGCAGAGCGATACATACTGATGCAGCTTGACGTGGCGCTTGAGGTCGTTTTTCCGGGCAAAGGACGATTTGCAGTACTCGCAGCCGTACGGCCGCTCGCCTGTGTGGCTACGGTAATGTGACTTGAGATTGTACGGGCGGGTGTAGACTGTGGAGGGGGATGGGCAAGGAACGGTGACGGATTAGTCTGACGGCTCGACGTGGTGGGAGACGGACATGGCCAACGCTTTCGACGCTGGCAGACCACTCATTCATCTGGATACACTTGGATACACCTGAACATGTCTGGATACACCTGAACATGTCTGGATATACATGGGCCCGTTTGATATCCACTCCACACAGGCGCGCGGCGATGGCACTTACGCTTGTCGCAGCCGGGGAAGGGGCACTGGTACATGACCGTCTTGTGGGTGGCTTTGGAGGATATGCTGTCCGAGAGGGTGCTGAGCAGCTCGTCCGTCATCTTGATCGGGATCGGTGGCGGCATCGACTCGGCCGAGAACAGCTGGTCGGCAGAGGCACCAAGGCCGTCCTGGACGCCGAGAGAGTCGAGCGACGGCATGTTCTCGCTTATCATCGTCGCGGCCCGCAGCGACGACTCGGAGCGCGCCGGCGAAGTGTTGCGCGAGGAGAGCTGGGAGGGAGAGAGCCGCTGGTTGGGCGAGATGCTCCGGGTGCGGCCCTGGAGGCCAGGGTAGGGACCATAGTCTTCGCGGCGGGACGATGAGCGCTGGCTCGGGCGGAATCTCAGATCCGGCGTGGAGCAGTAGTCCTGGGCGATCAGGTAGCCTTTTTGGTCGGGGGACGAGTAAGGGAAGGTCGCCAGGCTGGGGTCGTCTATCGGTATTGACGAGTCGAAGCCGTGGCCAAGGTTGATGCTGTGCAGGTGGTCATCGTGGGTGGCGTCGGACACGGAGCCGTTGTGGTGGTCGTGTGCGAACGAGTCCTGGAAATTTACGAGCCGGTGCTCGAAGGAGCCGTCGTAGAAGGGTGACGAGGGCGAGACGGAGGGCGAGTGGCTGCTGTAGAACGAGACCGGCGAGCCGAACGAAGTGCCGGTGGGCGACGGGATTGTTCCGATGGCACCGGAGGGAACGGTGAGGATGTAGTGCTCCTGGCCGGGTTGGGCAAAGGGCGAGGCAACATAGACAGGACCTTCGGTTGAGTGGGCCAAGGTGACGTTCCTGATGGATGGGCGAAAGCAGAGGCGGGTAAGCATGACAGAAGGGAGGGCGAGGGCAAGAGGACCAGAGCGGTTGGAGGATGGGGAGACAGGGCGGGACCAGAGCAGGATATACCACAGCAATCGGGGGCACAAGCACACAGCCCAGGGAGGAGGTCGACACAGCCCAGGAGAGGATGCGCAGGCAGCGGGAGGATGACTGATACTGACCGATTCAGTGACATGATGGTGGTAAAGTCGAGCATGCCATCCGACAACGGATAAGCACCGGCGGCGGCGGCGCCGTTGGGCAGCGACATGGTCTCGGGTATCGGGTTGGCCTCGCTCCAGGCGGCCGGCAGTGCAGCACCGAGGTCGAGGTCGGGATGCTGCATCGAGCGCTCCAGGGTCGGGAGGATCAGTGCAAAGGTCGGCACCGAGGCCGGGGGATTGATGATCGTGGGGTTCAGGCTCTGCGGGACCAGGATGGGCTGTGTCTGTGTCGGAAGGGGCTGTGGGAAGAAGCCCGATGATGGAGCCAGACCGGCGTTTGCCGAGGACGACGGTTTAGTCCAGCCGGCGGCGGCCGAGGAAGAGCGGGGAGGGGCCGTAAACCCTGAGAAGGGAGGACGGGTGGTGGGATCGCTGGGCAGGGACATGGTATGAGGATGCTTTCGACCAAAGTCGAGGGTGATGTTGTGGGTTACAATCGATCCAAAGGGCGAACACTTGGGAGAGTATGGAGAGCGAGACCGGCGCGAGGGCAGCGAGAGGGTTTTATGGGCTCGAGCGAGGGCGCCAAAAGACAAGAAAGGGACCACCAGCGCGGGGTTGCTGGTCGGAAAGCCAGAGCCGAAACAGACCTGCAGCATTATCGTGGGCGCCACGGGTAATCTATTTCGATCCACGGGCCCACGCCAGACAGCGAGAGCGAGAGCGGGCCAGAGCGAGTGTCGAAGTGTCTGTGAAGTGTCTGCGAAGTGTCTGCGAATAGCTGTGTGTGTGTGAGTGTGTGTGGAAGTGTGTGTGTGTGTGTGATATATAAATATATGTGCCGCTGAGCGAATGAGCAGACAACCAGGCCCCCGAGTCGCGTCGGCGTGCCCGCTGTGTCACCGCCAGGGCTTCTGGTGACGCGGGTGACACACACACACCACAGTGTTTTCTGGCTGTGGACTGTCTGCCATGGGCGCGGCCGTGACGCGTGCGCGCAAAACACGGCCAGCCCGCCAGGGGGACAGCAGACAGGCCAAAGAACTGCTGCCTGCAACGAAGACCCACTGCCATTGGCGGCGGCCAGGCATGCACAGCCGCATGGACGCGCACCACCTCAACAACGGCCACAACAGCAACAGCGACCACAACAACCGCAACAGCAACAAGGCGCGCCTGCCTGGCCAAGGGGCCACTCGCCTCGCCTCTGACTCAGGGCGCGTCAGCCCCAGTGGCGGGGTACATGCTGCGGCCGCCCTGTGGAGGCGCGTGTCTCGGTCTGTGCGACGCGGGCTGTGTCGACGTGCTCTCCTGGCGGCGCAGGCGCGTCCCGGCGTGGGTCCGTGCGCTGTGTATGCTTGCCCAGGCCGCGCCGTGTGGTCGCCAGAGCCGCCGAGCGCACAAGGAATCGCGCGTGTGGGTGAGTCAAGCCCAGGTCAGCCGCCAGGCCGAACATTCGATCCAACAGCGACACGCCCTGGAGACTGGGCTGCCCCTGAGCGGGCCCCGCGACCGGCGCGGGTCTGTGGCTGCGGGGCCGTCAAGTCGGGCTGCCTGGTTGGTGATGGTCATGGCCGGTGGTTTCCTGGGTTGGCAGTCGCCTGGTGCTCCCCTGGGCCGACGATGAGATCTGCCAGGCCTGGACCTGTCGAGACCGATCCTGCCATGGGTCGCCGTATCGCACCATTGGTGCTCCAGCGGCCATGGCGATGCAGCCAAACCACACGCATCACCAGAGCGGCCGGCCGCTCTTGTTCGCAGCCGTCCTCGCCGGCACCAGGACAGTTGCCCCTGCCCAACCTTGGCGGCATCGGTTCGTGGGGGAACGGTGTCGCCGGCGGCCGGCCTGCGGATGCGGCACGGCATTCAGGCAAAACCCTGCACGAGAGAGACGCATCGGCGGCCATGGCCATGTGCACGCTTGTCGCCTGGATCTCCGCATCTGCCCAGGCCGAGCAATACGGACGGCATCAACTCACCGCGAGTTTGCACCACCCCCGGCGCCCTGGCGGATTCCCCCCCTTTCATTTGTGTTGCCCATCGCAGCAGCCGAGGAGTGCCCGAGGAGTGCCCGAGGAGTGCCCGATTGGATTGGCGGCGGGCCACTTGCGCAATCGGGACCAGCAACCATATCATCTGCCAAAGGCGCTAATCCCCAGCCGAGGAATGCTCCCATGCAACCTGCATCTCCGCACCTGCATCTCCGCGCCTGCCCAGGCCAATCCGATATCGATCCTGGTGATGTTCGACCGACAGAGCCTCCGCCAGCAAGGCCACTGTCGAGCCACCTCAGCACACGCATGTCCTCGTGCAGTCTCTCGTTTCCACCCCCAGAGCACAGCACTGGTCGCACCGGTGCACCCACTGCGAGTACCGCCCAACACACTCAAAGTGCATTTCCACCACCGGCTCGGCAAGGCGTCTCCTGCGTGTCCCTCTGTCCTGTGTCGTCATGGCTTCCGCCAAAGCCCCCCCTTCGCAATCTCTTGCGTTTTCGCTCCTTCTCGTTGGCTGGCGCCGCCCTGTATCACGTCCCTGCTCGGCATCCCTTGTCTCGTGACCTGCGACATGTCGCACGGCCCTTGTCCAAGCCGCCTCGTCGCGCACCCAAACAACATGTCTTGCTTCTTCGAGGGAACACCCACCGGCGCAGGCCTCCGCTCGCTCCTATATAGATGCCCTTCTCCTGCCGCCTGTCCTCGTCCGTGCCCCTTCCTCGCTGCTGCCCGACCCCCTCATCGCAACGCTCGCCTCAATGAGACTCTCCAGCATCGTCCTTGCCCTCGTTGGCGCCAGCGCCGCTCTGGCCTCCCCTGCCCGCAACTGCAAACCCTGGACCGCTGGTGTCGAGCTCGCCACCGGCGACTGTGTTGACTTTGTACGTTGCACGGACACATCACCGATCTCGGGCCGGCGTTGGTTTCCACAGCGTTCCGTCCGCAAGTGCGCATGTCGCTGACTTGGGCCGCTGGCTGCTGCCGAATGCCCATGCTCCCACCCCATCGCTTGCTGTAGATGCTGCCCTGCCTAATCCTTCTCTGCCTTTAACACACACTATTGCACGCTGCAACAGAACGGTCAGTCGTGGTCTGTTCTCCAGCCCCACCTCGCCGAGGGCGCTCCTTCGACCGACAGCACTCGGTTTGCTCAGCTGGTCAACATCCAGGCCCGCCAGCACAAGGTCTTGCAGCCCAAGAAGCCTGCGTCGAAAACAACCAAGGCCAAGAAGACGACTACCACCAAGCCCGCCAAAACCAAGACCACCAAGACCAAGGCCACCAAGACCAAGAAGACCAAGACTACCACCACCACCACCACCACCACCACCACCACCACCACCACTACCACCGCCAAGGCCACCACCAAGACCACCAAGGCCACCTCGAGCGTTTCCACTCCCACGTCCCTGCCCGTCTCTGGAAAGCTCTTTGCCCCCTACGTCGATGTCGGTCTCTGGCCCCCCTACGACCTGGCCGCTGCCTCGACTGCCACCGGTGTCCGTGTCTTCACTCTGGCCTTTGTCGTCTCCCAGGGCGGCAAGCCCTATGTCGCCGGCTATCCCCTTGAGCAGCAGTGGTTCGACGACAAGGTCCAGGCCCTTCGTGCTGTTGGCGGCGATATCATCCTCAGTTTCGGCGGCGCCGTCGGTGTCGAGCTCGCCCACGACATCACCGACGCCAACCAGCTCAAGACCACCTACTATTCTACCATTGATCAGTTCAACGCCACCTACATCGACTTTGACATCGAAGGCGGTGCCGTTGCCGATACCTCTGCCATCGACCGTCGCAATGCCGTCCTCGCCACCATCCAGAAGGAACGTCCCCACATCAAGGTCTCGTACACCCTGCCTGTCCTCCCCACCGGCCTCGACAACAACGCCATCTACCTCCTGACCTCGGCCGTCAAAGCCGGCGTCAACATCGACTCGATCAACATCATGACCATGGACTTTGGCAGCTACAGCGCCCCCAACGGTGCCACCGGCATGGGTGGTAAGTCTCGGAGCGAACCCGCCGCCTGTTGTCGCTATTTGCGTGCCATATCTGGATGAATGCTGCTCGCTTTGCTGTCCATGCACTCAACTCTCCTCAACTTGCCACCGCCCCTCTTCTCAGACTACTCCATCAGCTCGGCCAAGTCCACCTATGCCCAGGCCAAGCAGGCTGGCGTTGCCAACCCTTCGATCGCCATCACCCCCATGATCGGCGTCAACGACCTGAAGGATGAGATCTTCACCCTCGCCAATGCTCAGGAGGTTCTTACCTTTGCCCAGCAGACTTCCTACATCAACGGCATCCGCATGTGGAGCAGCAACCGCGATAACGTTGGCGCCTCCGGCATCACCCAGGCCCAGTACGACTTTAGCAAGATCTTCAATAAGCTCTGAGCAAATCGCGAGCGTCTCTAACTTGACTCGTCTTGGCTGCACAAACCTCCACTTTTCTCAAATCTCATCCGTCCTCCATCACTCGTCTTTCGTTCCTATTCTGCTGAGACTCGACTACCTCCGCCCGTTTCCCTACAAGCAAAGCCACAAGAAATAAAACAGATCACTTTGGCAGCCTCCGAGTGAAGACCGCCGGTCGCTCTCCGATCTCCACAATCGACCTGCATACTGTGATCATGTTGCGCGCCGCATTGACGTCGCGATTCCACACTGTCCGGCGAATGGTCATGGCCAGCGCGCGATAACATTGGGTAACAAAATATTCGATGAATGGTCAAAATCCCGGGTGTCCCGTTTTTTATTGGATTGCCTGTAAAAGACGTGCTCCCCCCCCCTAGACCCTCGTATCTCGTCCACGATCCTTGGCCGGACCTTCCCACCCACCCTCTAATTTCCAAGGGTCTCATTTCTCTTGCCGCCATTTCTGGTCTATGCCGACCAACCACACCGCTACTGGGCTTGATGTCCGAGCGATTCGGTCGTATTTTTATGCTGCCTGCCTGCCCTTGTCCTGTCCGTACGGTCTTGGGAATATACAAATACAGATCTTCGAAGAATGACGACAACAAGCCCGCAGAGATTCAGGCTCATCGAGTAACCCCACTTGAGCTTACAGAGCATTGTGACAGAAGCGGTAGTTGATGTGAGGCACACTCAGGAACACTATTTCTCGCGGCCAGTCCGGTCTTATGTTGGTGGGCATGACCAGGGCCACGACCAGGGCCACGACCAGCGAGTCTCCGCAAATGCAGACACTCCAAGTCAGGACAAGAGGCCATGCCTGGAATCAGGGAGGAAGACGCAAAGGGCAGAATCGGTGTATCTCACAACGGCCAATCGATGCCGCCCAGCCAGACCGATCAACATCATTCAATCCACACAAGACTGTATGTCTGTGCGGTGGTGATTCATTGCGCCCAAATCAGTGGTGCCCTCCCCCAATTTTACCATCGCTGCGGACCGAGTTGGCATCAAGCCTCTTCAACAACAATCACCCGACCGCCCGAGGCGAACACGATCAGCGCACTCCTTCGCAGCTAACCTCCAACAACCATCCCTCTTCCCCTCCCCTCCACTCGCTGCAATGGCAAGCAACCTAGCCAACAACTCGATGCAGGTGATCGATTACTTGGATGCCTACAGCAGCCTTTGCGACAAGAGAAACACCTTTGTGGTTTCATCCATCAAACGCGATCTGGAGCACGCCATCGATGGCGGGTAGGTATTCCCGGTGCCGGCGGGAAAGACGCAAGTGAAAGCACAAGAATACCGGGGTTGTTGAGTTGCTCGGCATTTCTATCGTATTTTCCGTCGCATTTTCACCACACCCCTGCCATATATCATTCGCAATCCCACGGCGTTTCCATCACGTTTTTCCATTGCGTCCGGATCGCGCTTCTGCTGCTGCACATATGGATGGCTTTTGCACACCGCAGCGGTTGTCTCGGTTCTCGAGCACACACCAACTCGTTTCGGGGCGAATCGAAACGGCGAATAGATCGAGCCCTGTTCCCATCTCCTGTCTCCGTCTGCTTCCTGCCGATGACGCTCCCACCACTTTCGACCCTGTACTCGCGCCAACCTGATAGACAATGATACTACCGTCGCCCTTCACTCGACCTCGACCTGAAAGTTGTGGATCCTTACGGCTTTGTGCACCTCCAAACGATCCAGGAATCTTCCCGATACCTTTGATCTCTCGGGCAACACCACCGAGCTCAGATACACCCGCGTCAACGACGATTACCTGGACATTCTGCTGACGCCGATGCGAGGTATCGATTTCCTGCGAAAGCTCAATTTGTCTTACAACAACATCGGTGACCAGGGTGCCACAAATCTCGCCCACTTTCTGAAGGTCGGTTTCGGTGTGGAGCGTGGCTGCACGGTCTGCGAATGCACGAGCGAGAGGAACGAGTCTTCACGTTCCAAGCCATGAAACGGACGCTCGGCAAATGGAGAGGTGGTAACGAACAGACGGAAGCAAAGGAGTGGCTTCCAAAGAGTCACCTCTAATCAGCGTGGCGGGTGGTGGTGTTTCGCGTGGCGGGGGGGATGCTTTCCTATTCAAATCTCCAGGACGACAAGTATCTGGTCTGGATCAATCTCAGAGCCAACGAGATCAAGTCCCAGGGCGGCGTGGCGCTCGCCAAGGCCTTGCAGATAAACTTGACCCTGACAGAGCTGGACATTGGCGACAACGGGATCGGGGACTTTGCGGGTCTCGAGTTTGCCGGCACGCTCCAGGTGAGCCGGAAATTTCCCGAGCAGCGGCCTGCTTGCTCAGCATTACCCAAACGAGACTGCCACATCACTCGAGCAAGCAGCCAATGCTTCTGACGCCTGCTCCGACGCTCTCGCTTCTGTCGAGCAGGTCAACACCGCAATACATCGCCTGCACATTGACGGATGCGACCTACGGGCCACATCCTTCATCTCCCTCTTCACAGTGCTGCAGAACAACAACACTTGCTCGTTCCTCAACATCTCCAACAACCTCTGCCACTCTGCGAGCCTGACCCAGACGGTTCAAAACGACATCATGATCCACATGTCCAAGATGCTTCGGCTTAACCACACCATCTCGCGCTTGGGGCTCAAGAAGTTTGGAATCACGGACTGGGCCATGGTGGACACCTTTGCCAACACAATCATGAACAACAGCACACTCGTGATATTGGATCTGTGCAGGTGGGTCTCATACTCGAGCGCATATGGAATCCAGCAGAGCACGGCTAAAGATCGATAAGGAATCGGTTCTGCCGAATGGAGGCTGATGAACAGCCTTTGGAGACGTCCTTGTCGGCTTGCGTCTTGCTTCGAGATATCAAATGCCATGCCTCTCGCCTCTGGACTGCAGCGCGGCTTACTCCTGTCGCTGTTGGTGCATATTTCGTTCATTCGTTCATTCGTTCATTCGTTCATTCGTTCATTTGTTCATTCGTTCATTCGTTTGCTCGCGGATCGCTTGCACAGCAACAAGATCACTCGAGACGGAAGCGTGGCCCTCTGTCGGGCACTCTACGGCCATCCCTCAATCCGCACCCTCAAGCTGAGCTGCAACTGCATACAGAACGAGGGCGCCGAGGCAGTGTCGAACATGCTCTTGAACAACACCTGCCTTGTCAAGTAAGACTGCGAGGACAGGCTGGGCCGTGTGGTTGGATACGTACACTCTCGATGCTCGAGAGAAGCAGGCGCCGCATTTTCCGGATCGTGGTTAGTCATGGGCTACTGGCGCCGTGTATGCAGCAATATACATTCACAACGAATGGCCGGCGAACCAATGTCTATCAGGCTCACGTTTCTTCTTCATCCTCTCCTTTCACACCACTTTCGCCCCTCTCTCCTGCAGTCTGTATCTTGATCACAACGCCATCAATGGCAAGGGATTGGTGCTCCTCGCTGAGGGTTTGGCCCGCAATACAACGCTGCAGTTTCTGACGCTGTGGGGGAACGAGTGGAGTACCGAAGCATGCGATGTAAGTGTCTCTTTGTGGACAGAATGCGCTTCACTTGAAGCAAGCCGATGCTGGGTCTGCTGCATTGCCAACTGGACCTCACTGCCCCACAGATACGATGCCCTTCTCGATAAACACTGACGAGCTCTTGTGTGTATCAAACGGCGTGTTGTCGCCACAGGCATTCGCACGTCTTGTTGGTGGTTCTGTATCGAACTGCTGTATCGGCTCCACGGACAGCAAACCGATTCCGGGCCAGAAGCAACTGCTGGAAAAGATCGGCTCTGCTTTTGGAAACCGTGTTGGCATCTTCCGGGCTGTCCAGCCGCGAGCGAGAGCCAACAACCGGGTGGGAGCCCTGACCCTTGGCTCAACTGAGTCGCGGGGCACAAGTGCGGTATCGTCACTGTCGTCCCGCTCGAATGCTGGGTCTCGAGCCGCCCAGCCCGAAACCGCCAAGGGCGAGGATGTCGAACAGCCAGCGGACACGCGGCCGCCCCGGTTCAAGGACGGACAGATCGATGTTGTGTTCTATGGGATCGAGGGGGTCACTTTTGCGGCGCACTATCCGATCCCGGACGTTGTCTGAACCGGGATACTCCAATACAAGTCAAGGACACCCACCCCAAGACACGATGCTCGTGTTGCGCTGGGATTGATGCACCACGGTGTAGCGACGGATGGGGGACTGCTCAACACCAAGGGAGAACATGACGCAAAGACGCACTCGATGTGGATGGAATGATGCCCAAAGAAACCCCTTCCACCCACTGGACTGTTGTCGGCCGGGTGGGTGGTATGATCGATGTGTCCCATTGGTTTGGCGATATGGTTCTTATGGGATTGGCTGCATCTGCTTGCGTCATTACATCGCTGCATCGCTGCATCGTTGCATCGTTGCATCGTTGCATCGTTGCATCGTTGCATCGTTGCATCGTTGCATCGTTGCATCCTTTGGTTGGCGCATCGCCACAGCCGCCCTCGCATCGCCGTCCAATCGGCGTCGTCGCCCCCCGCCCACCCAATCAACGCCGGGCCTCGTACCGCCCAATCCGCCCGCGCATTGCGCCATCGTCGTCCGCCATGGTGGATGTGGCATCGTGTCACACGGGCTGAGATGTCGGAGTTTGTCGGGGATGCGCAGTCCTGCGGTGTTGGGTGACTCGGCTGCGCTGCTGGTTGTTTGGATGCCGGGGCGACTGATACGGCTTGCCCGGGGGACCAGTGAGTTGGGATCGATCGACGGAGCGTCGAACCGGGCGGGGAGATCAGATGGGATCAGATGGGATCAGATGGGATCGGATGAGATCGACTGGCTATACCCGATGCAGCAGGTCCGGCAGACAGACGGCTGCTGCTGCTTGGCCAAAGCACCCAGCACCAACGCCAACGGCCTCCACGTCGTCGGCGGGACAGTCGGGGGGTGCGCCTGGGCCGCCCAGACACGGCGAGCCGCCTGTTGCGACAATAGGGCACATGACGCGGCCGGTGCCTATCTCGGACCCAATCGGCCCGTTAAATAGCCCTCTTGCCCTCCGCTTCCGTCGCATCCCGTTTCCTCCTCTCCCGCCCCGTCGTCGAGATACGCATCCGTCGTTCTGAAGAGAAGGCCAGAAACTGCACCTCCTCATAGAGTATCCCCATAGAGGGCGGCCGCCCGTCCGTCCAACCCATCTCCTTGCCTCCTCTCACCCTGCAACGTATGGATCAATGCATTCGCCGCTCTTGCCGCTTCGGTCGGCGAGGGCCCGAGACATGCTGTTCAGTCGGTTGGGCTGCAGCAGCGATCTTGCCATCCGCATCCCAACCAGCTAGGCGGCTCGACGGATTTGTCGTTGATGGCTGGTGAACATCACTGACCCCGGAACTACCATATCCATTCCTTCTATCACTTCACCACCCCCCATCGCTGTGGCTGCTGTGGTGTCCCCTCCGCTCCGCTCCCTCCAGCAGAGTCATGACTTCCGAGTCAACCTACCCCATAAAAATCCATATGAACAGCAGGGGAAAGCCACACCACCCTGTGCGTTCACCGCCGAAGCAAAGGCCGTCCGTCATGGCGAGCCACAACCCCTTCGATCCATACCATACTTCCTCGCACCTGAATCTTTCCGACACCTGTGGCTCGGGGGCTCGACCGCTGCACCAGGTAAGCCCTTGGAGTCGAGGGTTTCGGCCGAGTGAATGGGGGAAAGAGGAGCCGCCCTAGATAGCTCCGGTTGCATGCATCCCCCCCGCCAAAGTCAACCTTCTTGCCTGCTCTGCTGGCTCCCGATCCTGCCGTGCTCATACTTTTCGCTCGGTCAACCCGCGACAGGAATCCACGTTCTGTTCAAAGGCCGAGCCCTGGCATACCCCTAGCCGCTCACTCTACGACGCGCTCGAAGACTTGATGTGGTCCCGCTCGGTCTTCACGAGCCCCACCAAGCCAGCGCTCTATCCACCACCGGCATTGAATTCGGCCGACATCGTCGGCCAATTCAGCCCATGGAGAGCACGCTGGGACGCTTCATTTATGCACGGGATCGTGCCTGCATCTGAGCATCCGCATTCTTGTCACAAGCCACCTGCCTATCGATCTGAATCGAGGGTGGTGCCCGTCGAATACCCTGTTGTGCCAGAGCCCGAGCGCTCTCCCGTCTATGACACGCCAGACGATCTGCATCTGCGGATAGAGGCGGCGCTGTCAAAGTACATTGATGATCCAGCGGATCCGGATGACGAGCGGCTCTCGGACTCGTTGCTCGGCTCGAGCACGCAACTTTTGTCGCCCGACATGTCCTTCGCCATCTCATCCGACCTGCTCTCGCCCAGTCTGGAGTCGCTCTCCGTCGTGCCAACACTCTGTATCCCAATCACCGACTCGGACTCTGAATCGGACGATGATCTTTCTCAGTTTTGCTTTGGCGAGGTCGACTGGGACAATGCCGACGACTTTGCCGAGATCCTGGACGTCGCTGTCGAGGACGACTGGGAGTTTGTCGACCGCTATATCGATCTCTAGGTTAATCTCGCGCTCGTGGTTGCCTGATTGGCCCGCTCGACTCTTTCACGTCCATCACCCTCTCTCCATCATTCCGCTATCCCAAGGCATGGCTTGGGGACGGCCAGCGGATGCATTGACTGCGTCGCTTCCGCCTCATATCCATAAGCTTCAATTTTGGCAGTTTTGTAGTATTTTGAAAGCCCAAGGGGCACGTTTTTGAATTGCTTGGCTCAGCCAACCTGCCCTCGAGGCGACAAATCTAAAGTAACTTGAAACCGTGTTCACATTGCGGAGGGAGATGGACTCGTCTTGCATCGAAGCGCACGCAGAATGAGACGAGACGCAGTTTCTGGCCCAATGCCCTCTCCGTCTTTTGGATGCTCTTGCAGAGGGTCGGTCTACCCACATATCCACCCTATCCAAGGGCGTCTGCGATGTACTGGATCCAGGTGCGGGAGCATGATTCATGAATTCCAGCATGTTCACAGCTCCGCACCCAACTGAGGGCTCTCGATATCAATATGGGATGAGCGAGTCGATTGGGTGTGCAGTCCGTATCATGATACATATGGGGCCAATATGGCCGACTTACTGGTGGGATCAGATGCAGCGAAAGGATCGCTATGAACGATCCGCTGCGAACCGTGAAATCCTCACAGCTTTCATCAGTGTGCGTCAGCCGTGGCTTCTCTCATTGAGTCATTCATCCATGCCCACTGCATAAAGAGCCCTTGATTTCTGTTGCTCTTGCCTTCCACTCTCGTTCAACCCTGGCTCAGCAACGAGCACCAAGAATGACCGACCAGATTGCACCCGATGTTGGCTACGATAGCCAGGAAGAGGAAGCTGAGGCTGTTGAGGTCGTCGTGCATGGCTGATCTTCCCCCTTTCCACTCGACTGCTGTCTCTCTGGATGGCTCAACGACAGTTTTCTCTCCCACATCTTGATTTACATAAATTACATCCACTTATCCAACACCGTCGCTCATTCCTGTGTACTCCTGACGTCGGATTGCATTGATGATGCCTCGTGCGGTTAGATTCCGGTAAGTCGTCTTGAGTGTGCGCAACCCGAGCGATCCTCTGCCGAGACGCTGTCGGCTCCGGCTGCTGATACAAACCGGTACAGGATTTCATGGAAATAGAGAAGCTCCAGGATGTAGGCATTGGGATGGCCGACATCTCCAAGCTCAAGGCAAATGGCATCGCATCCATCCGCGCTGTACAAATGACGACCATGGTGAGCATGCTGCCCCTCGCTCCTCGCCTCTCGTCCTTCGACCCTCGCACTCAACAGCGGTGACTCGTTCGTTGACTCATATTGCAAGCGACTGGCTCACCGTCTGCTGCCTTCTGTTGTGGATGCATAGCGCAACCTGTGCAAGGTCAAGGGCATGTCCGAAGCCAAGGTCGAAAAAATCAAGGAGGCCGCGAATAAATTGGTGCCGTGTGGCTTCATTACAGGCGTAGAGTTTGCCGAGAAGCGTCGCCACGTCATCCGAATATCGACTGGAAGCAAGGAGCTTGACAAGCTGCTCGGCGGCGGGGTTCAAAGCATGTCCATCACAGAAGCCTTTGGCGAGTTCCGCACAGGCAAGACTCAGCTTTCACACACAATGTACGCCAGCCGAGCATGGCAGTAGTCCGCCTGGGTCTGTACTTGCCCGCTCTCACTCTGTTCAATCCGATCCCGCACATCCAGATCTGTGGTGGCCCAGCTCCCGGTCGCTATGGGGGGAGGTAACGGCAAGGTATTTCTTGACATGACCGCTCGGATGGTGGGCACGATCAAATCAAGCATGTAGCCCCTTCCCTTGCTGATGCGCTCTGCCTGGACACCGTCGCCAAAAGGTCGCTTTCATCGATACCGAGGGCACCTTCCGTCCGGATCGTATCAAGGCCATTGCAGCCCGATTCCAGGTCGACGGCGACACGGCTCTCGACAACATCAGCTATGCACGCGCATACAACAGCGAACAGCAGCTGGATCTCCTTCTCGAGATCGCCGGGAGGATGGCTGACGAGCGCAGTTATAGGCTCCTGGTCATCGACTCCATCATCGCCCTCTTCCGGACCGACTACAGTGGGAGAGGAGAGCTGGCCGAGCGCCAGCAGAAGCTAAACGGCATGCTCTCCGTCCTTATGAAGATTGCAGAACAGTTCAATATCGCCGTCTGGATCACAAACCAGGTGGGCGGCCGAGAGAGAGCGCCCGACGGCCGAGCTTCGACTTTTGTGGTTGTTACGGCTGCATATTGCCATTCTTCTGCGACCCGGTCTGGTGCTTCGTTGTTCTCACCAGTCCGCTCTGGTGGGCCTCCCCAATTCCCACAGATGTGCTCGGATCCTGGTGCCGGAATGACTTTCATGGCCGACCCAAAGAAGCCCATTGGCGGCCATGTTCTGGCCCATGCCTCCACCACCCGCCTGTATCTTCGAAAGGGTCGAGGAGAGAGTCGCATCTGCAAGATCTACGACTCGCCCGACGTGCCCGAGGCCGAGGCAGGTGAGCAGCAGCCGAGGGTTTGGTGTGCCTCTGGCGTTTGGGCCCATGCGGAAGCAGTCCTATCGTTGTTTTGATCCGCAAATCCTGTTCAGTGTACCAGATCTCGGAGGGTGGCATTATCGACTGCAAGGAGTGAATCAGAAGGGTGCCCGTACCGTTGGACGATGCAATTTGTCCAAATCAATTATGCACTGTGCAGTCAGAGCCCATGCGTCATCCAAATCAACAAAGATATAGCGTACCCATTTGGAACGGGACACCTGTTTGAGTCAGAGCTGTCGTTGATTTCTGGTCCTAAATACACACTCGCCCATCTCTACCATGACCAAACGGTGTGCCCACGGCGCCTAGAGGCCAAGCAACTCGAGAAGACCGAGTGCCTTGATATCGCGATATCATTGAGCTATCCAGAGGATCGAGTACATCCACCACATTCCCACATCAAGTGCATTCACCACATTCCCACATCACGACATCAATGCCAGTCGATCGTCACCACGGGAGATCGACCGAGTGTGTTCAAGACGATTCTCCCAAACCAACCAAAGCAAAGAGATTGCCAGCCAGGACCAGAAACAATCGCATGCCCTGTCCACAGCAGCGTGGAGGTGATCAACAGGCTTCGGGCTTCTGATGCCAGGGAAACGGAATACCGCCACATAACTTTCTGGTTTGACTGTATTCATTAACGAATAGAGAGAGAGGAGAGGCAATGCTGATCTCGTCACTCACGACACCGACCGGGATGATAGCAAAAGCGTAGACTGGGAATACAGGCGAGAGCCTAAACACGGGCACGATAAAAGAAGAAGAATAATCGGAAGCAAAATATGACGCCGAGTGCCGTCGATACATTCAGGAAGGAGTGCAAGAGCGCACTGTTGCAAGATGCTGTCACTCAATCTGAGACAGGAGCTGCAGAATTTTGCGGAACTGCTCGTCGCTCTTGACCTTGACCCGAACCGATACCTGTGACAGGTCGAGCTCGTCTCGCTTGATTTCCACGAGCTGGACCTGGCTCGGTGTCGAAGTTCGATGCAGCTCGTCCAGAAGCGAGCTGTAGTCGACCGAAGGCTCCTTGCGGTTTCGCATAATGCTGACAATGTCTCGGCCGACAGCAGCGACCTGCGGTCCATCTTGGGGAGAGTCGGGATATTCAACCTCCAAACCGCGCTCTCTAGACTTGCTTCTGCCGCGAGCGTCCCTTTGCACTCCAGCTTGGAGCGCTTGCTGGCGTTTCTGGCGGCGCTTGATGGCATTTTCGTGCTGCGTAACGACATTGGAGTAGTGCATGGTGATGATCGTCAAGGGATAGGCCATCACAAACAGCGCCACAACCATGGTGGCAACGCTCACGAAGCGGCCGGCGAGGGTGCGAGGGACGACATCACCGTATCTATTGCGCGGTCGGAGCAGCAGGATTGACGATAAAGAGAATGTGAGTCCCGAATCTGAGTAAAGCAGCTCGGCGAGCGATGAGGAAGACCTACCCCTTGAATGTTCGAATGTATGGTTCGCAGACAGTACAAGCGGATCCAGGCAGCAGACGGTGTCAGTATTTGCCATGGGGGGTATCCGAGATCGCCGCCGCCAAGAGTAGATGCTATGCTCGTCGTCGAGATGCTCACCACAGTGGTCAAAGTGACAATGATCTGCCAAAAGGCATCTGGAATCGACTGGAAGGGCGAGAGCGACTTGTCGTCATAATAGTACCATTTCTGAAGAGTGCCGAACGGAGGCATGTGAGCACGACGGCGGTCCAGTCCAGCATCATAGGCAGAGGGTGTTGCTTTCGAGGATGTGATACTGTGACTTTGGTCTGATCTCGGCACTCACCCCGTTCTCATAGTATTCGTTCGTCTGCTCTGCATAGTAGAGGAGTGTTCCAAAGAACGTCACCAGCAACGGCAGCGTGATCAAAAGAGCCACAATGCCTGGAGCGGAAGAGTTGTTCCAACCAGTCAGTCGAGCACACATCAAAAGGTATTTGGAATGGCGCCCGCCTCTGAGTATTGGGATATTGCGGCGACATTTGACGGAACCTACCGTTGGAGGATGCCTGAAGAGCCTTGACGAGCAGCAACAGCTACAAGAATACACACGTAGCAATTAGGGCCAGTGGAAGGCAGATGCACCAGCGAGGCACCAATGAGGCACCAGCGAGGCGCCAGTGGGGCACCAGTGAGCAATATGGTGCGTTTCAGGCTCAAGAGTGCCTGGATTGAAGGCCACAGAGAGCAAACAGCTGACCAAGTTCAGCAATGGTGAGGCGAGGCATACCTCATCGGATCGCTCAAACAGCTTCAGGAGGCGGAAAACGCGGAATACACGCAGGATACGCAGGGCAGCGAGCCCGCTGATGGCGGTGGTTCCGTCAATGAGGCTCTGTCCAGAACCGAGGCATATGAGCACCTCGATGTAGAAGGGGATCGTGGCAGACAGATCAATGTAGGTCATGAAGTGGTTCAGGCTCGACCAGGAGGGGGCGACATAGAATTCCAGGGCGATTTCCATGGAAAAGACGAGGACGCAAAAAACGTTGACAAGGAAGATGGCCAGCTTGTACTGGGCATATTGGGCCTCGGTTCCGAGGACGAGGATGACGATGGAGAGCAGAAGGACGATTGTGAAGAACCATCGCAGGGCCGTTCCAGGCAGATTCTGCGGCTGGTTGTTGACAATGATCCGGAGCTGCTTCTTCCAGCGCGGGTTGTTGTTAAGATGGATGATGTTATTCTCTTTGTCGAGGTCGTCTCCCTCGGCGAGGAGTTCGGGCGTGATGCTGCCGAACGGGTCGCTGATGGCGCTGAGGAAGCTCTCCGATGATTTGGAGCTGATGTGGACAGACAGGGAGGGTAAAGACGCAGTCTCAGCAGGAGGACAGAGAAGGAGCCACACAGCCCATTTGCAGCAGAAGAGGCGCACTGGTCTCTCGGATGTTGGTGTGGCACCTTTTCATGTTGCCAAGAAGCGGGGTTGACTCGTCGAGCTCGCCGTCGCCAGAGGGGTCAGGGTGCAAGCCGAGGTTGGACGAGGTGGGGTCATAAGAGGCATCAAGGTGCTCGGAGGGGTGGAGCTGCTCGTCCACAGCCTCGCTGACGACAATCTCAATTGCGGCTCCGGCTGCGGCCATGAGGTGAGGGGAATATGGAAGTGGATGAAAATATCGAAGGTGGAGGGAGACGAGGGGCAGATTGAGTTTGGGTTGAAGGCGAAGCAGCAACGGAGGCGGTGCACCCACAGCGGCCCATTGCACGGGTGCAGCCGGCTCCATCCCGTTCGAGCCAGGCTGTCATTCCACCACAGCCGCCACGCCAAACTGCCAAGCCACCAACAGCCAAGCCACCGATCCGGTCCGATTGCGAGACGCTGTGGGTGGCTCGGTCGGCGCTGCGACGATCGACTCTGATCTCAGCTGGATGGCCTCGAGGGTGACTGCACCGATGGTGTTGTGGATGTGGATGTGGATGTGGATGTGGATGTGGATGTGGATGTGGATGTGGATGTGGATGTGGATGAGCACATCGGACGGGGTCGGCGGCTGCTTCCCACGGGTCTCGGTTCCGGGTGCGGTCGCTACCCGACAATACCGGTACCTGTGATCGCTGGCCAGCAAGGATCTTGGATGGCTGAGCCGACAGCGGGTGCAGTTGCAAGGATCGAGAGTCTGGAAGGTCAGATCTGGATCTGGACTTGGCTGAGTCATTCTGTGGACCAACCGATGACGTTGGATCAGTGAGGGTCGATCGGTCATCCAGCAAGTCTAGTGGTGAATCAAAGAGCGAGTTCGGTTGTGACTCAGTCAGTGAGTCAGACAGCAAATGTCGCTCGACGGAGGAGATGACTGATGGCGGCGATCAGGAACCGTATCCATCACAATCACCGTTACTGTCTTGATCAGAGCACTCTGGTGTCCGCACGACTTCACTTTCTCTGCCCATGATCCACTCACCTGCCAATGATCCACTCACCTGCTCATGCTCCACTCACCTCTCCGTGGTCCACCCACCCAACAGCCAACAGCCATCATCCGGCAATCAGCCACCTGGATCGGCAGTTCAAGTCACCGTCGAGATATCGTGGTGGGGATTGGCCGTGTCGACAAAGCCTTGGCGGCGGATGGTAGCTGGCATCTGGCACGCCGCCCTGTTGTCGTCGGAAATGTGCAGATGCGTGGCCGCATGAAGAGCACGACGGCAAATGAGAACACAGGCGCCTCGGTTGGCTGCGACAAAGCAAGTCGGGTGGTGCGGTGCCTCGGGCGTCTCGAGGTGTCTCGGACGTGCTTTGAGGATCGAGGTGATGGTGAGAGTGCCTGGTGGAGAGGTGAGAGTGCCTGGTGGATTGGTGAGAGTGCCTGGTGGAGAGGTGAGAGTGCCTGGTGGAGAGAGACACGAGTGCCGATGCAATCCTTGCGGCAGCGACCATCGCACCGACACATCCCACCGGACACATCTCGCTCACACAACTGCCACCGAACACCGCATCCACCATTGTTCGTCCAGCATCGTTCTCATCCAACATCACCTCACCACAAAGTCCATCTATCGATCAGGCCATCATCAATGAGCGACCCATCCACTTCTGCTGACCTCCTTCCACTTCTGCTGGCCTCCTTCCACTTTTGCTGGCTCCCCTTCCACCCTCTATCCTCCACCCCAGCAATCATCCTCATTCCACCCCCAACCTCGATCCTCCACCCCAGCAACCACCCCAGCAACCACGCCGCTCCACCCCAGCACCTCCATCTCCGTATCTCCGCCTCCACCTCCATCTTCACACCCTCATTCGTTCTTCCGGCCGTTCACATGCTTCCAGCCAGTCGCCCGCAAGCCGCCATCGCTCTCCCACAAACAAGAGCTCCCTGGCTGGCTGGCTGGCTGGCGGGCTGGCTGGCGGCGGTGGCGCAGCACCGGCCTCGGCTTTCCCACGCACCCTGGCCGGCTTCCCAGCACGGCGCTTCGGCTGCCCGGCAATGCACGGTGATAAACCGCGATGCGCCTCCATGCATTTGACCTTGCCAGAACCGATCATGGATTGCACTGCGGCCCGGTAACTGGGTGTACATCACAAAGCATCCATACCACAACCACAACCTGGGTGGCGTTTGGGACGACGAGATGTCGGTGATGCCGATGATGCCGATGATGCCGGAGATATGCCCACACGGATGCTGGCGGAGTGGCTTGCGTGCGCACCCCGAAGATTCCCGACAATCGCCAGAGCGACCCTGGGACCCGAGAACACCCCGAGGACACCTCGAGGATACTCCGCGCGCAAACGCCGTTGGGGATCAAGTCGATCCCGGCGGGAGGCAGTCCGAGCACCTCGGCAAGACCGGGTATAAATGGTGCTTGACCGGCGGGCAGCGATCGCTCGCCCTCCTCCCGCTCCCCTCTTGCAGCCTCCTCGCCTCAGACAGCAGCCATCTCGCTTTCCACCCAGTTGCATCTTGCTTTCCACACTTGTTTGCTCCTCTGAATTGCTGGCTCTCTGAATCGCCTTGTCCAGCACCCACCAAGACCACTCAAATTGCACCTTTGATCTCGGTGACCGCCACAAGCCACCGGCAGCCAAGGTAACAGTCCATGGAAACCCGTGAACACTCGCATCGCACCTTCTGCTTGTACAATGGCTGCCATTCGGCCCCACACCATCGCACCCATCGCACCCATCGCACCCATCGCACCCATCGCACCCATCGCACCCATCGCACCCATCGCACCCATCGCACCCATCGCACCCATCGCACCCATCGCACATCACGTTCGTGCACCTATGCTCCGCAAACTTGGTAGCCACACAGCCTCCCGCCATTCCCGTCACTCTCATCACCCTCACATTGATCCGATCGCACCTCGCCACTCCAACCACTCCGACGGCCACTCGTCGAAACAGACTGCTTCTTGTCCGAATCACTGTCGCTTCTCCTCCTCCTCTGACATCCCTGCACCTCCCAGCATCTCAGCGCCTTCTTGCATCTCAGCGTCGCCATCGATGAAGCTCGTCGAGCTCCTTGTTGGCATCCTGTTTGTGGTGACACTGTGGGAGCAGATCCACTTTGTATCGAAGGTGCGTTGTATGGAACGCCTTGGATTGCATGGTTGAATCGGTGCAGTTGGCATGTTTGGGTGCATGTTTGGGTGCATGATGAGGAGTGATGTGCGTGGGTGCATGGGTGCATGGGTGCATGGGTGCATGGGTGCATGGGTGCATGGGTGCATGGGTGCATGGGTGTGCAGCGATGTGCACTGACGCTGATGTATGACTGGGATCCCAGCAGCTTGCGTGGACCGACCCGCGCGGCACTCTGATTGATTCTAACACAAATGCCAATACCGATGCGGTGAGTCTGATGGCACTGCAACTGCAACGCCGGACACTCACACTCAACTCACACTCAACTCACACTCACACTCACACTCACACTCAACTCACACTCACACTCACACTCAACTCACACTCACACTCACACTCACACCCCGTCTCCTGCGGTCTGGGCATCAGCAAACCTCTGCGGCTCCGGCCACCCCTGTCTCTCCTGCCACACCGGTCTCTCCTGCCACACCTGTCTCTCCTGCCACCCACGCCGCTCCTGCCCCCCTCGGAGCCAAGGCTCCCCTTGTAGCCCCTCCTGCCACCAAAGTGCCTCCTGCTGCCTCTGCTCCGCCTGTTACGACCGAGTCTTCAGACAACCACGAGAGATTCGTGCTCGCTTGGGTCAAGGCAAGTTCCGAGGATCCACCTGATCCACCTGATCCACTGATCCACCTGTCTTGTCGGATGCATTTGACTTGGCCCATTTGGCTCACTCGACACGGCTGACTCACTCGACACGGCTGACTCACTCGACACGGCTGACTCACTCGACACGGCTGACTCACTCGACACGGCTGACTCACTCGCACCGACTGGCGCATTTCGGCCCTGGCAGACCATGGAGACCCAACAGTCTATCCGTGAGCAACTTGAGGACGAGATCGACCGGCTGGCCAAGGTGAGTGTGGCTTGATGTGGTGTGAGGTTTGTTCCTGTTCCTGCGATAGTCGCTGCTGTTCCTGCGACAGTCGCTGCTGTTCCTGCAACAGATTGCTGCTGTTCATGTGCTCAAGCCCTTCTCCCGCACTCTCGTCGTCTCTCACCAGGACATCCGTGCAAAGGACAAACGTCTCAGGATTCTCCTCCGTGAGCTCTTGCTCATCGACAAGCTGGTAGGCGGCAACCGAGTGTCTCGCCGACACACCGTCAGAGTGGGATGCGATTGGATCGGGTCGTCGGTTTGATCGAGAGCGAGATCTCATCGGGAGCGATCTGATGTGGCCAAGGATGTCCGTGCAGCGCCAACTCGATACGAGCGACTCACCGCGTTCCCTGCTGCCACTGGCTCGATGCTGACGCACCCATCTCCACCTCCAACACTCGGTCGCTGGCTCGTGTCTGGACCTCGTGTCTGACCCTCGTGTCTGCACACCATCCTCAGGATCCCACACTGGTGAGTTGGTTGACGCACGTGCTGGCACCCGATCGTGGCTCGGTTGCGAGTTGGACATGGATCTGCTCCTTCTGTCCCGGCCAGGCTGCAATGCGGCTTGCCAAACTCGACTGTCACTCGCAGCCACACCTCACTGGGCCACCACGGTTTGTCGTAGCTTGCTGACTCTCGATGCACTCGACGCCAGACCCACTTCCACGACATGATTCTGCAGTCCCCTCCCGAGACCGAGATGGTATGTGGTCCCTGGTGTCGGAGACGGCAATCGACGCGGCAGTGTCGCCCCTGCCGGCTGTCGTGTGCCTGATTGTCAGGACTGGACCATGCGCCACATCGCACATCGCACATCGCACATCGCACATCGCACATCGCACATCGCACATCGCACATCGCACATCGCACATCACACATCGCACATCGCACATCGCACATCGCACATCGCACATCGCACATCGCACATGCCGTGCTCTGCTCGCCCCCTTGGTCCAACGCACGGACCGCCACTGACTCCTCTCTCTGGCTGCGCCCATTTGTCCGTTGCCCCAACCACCCGCATTGCGCTGCACAGTCCCAAGCCTCCCCGGCCCATATCCCTGCGTCGCGCAACAGCTGGATCGATAGCGTGTGTGACTCGGTCAAGACGGTGAGTCTGCGATTGGGGTGGGAGCAAGTGCCGTGATATGCACCGTGCATGGCGAGGCGATTGTGGCTTGCTTCTTGGACTGACACTTGAATGCCGCCCATCCGTGCTGCCCTTGCCGCCCATCCGTGCTGCCCTTGCCGCCCATCCGTGCTGCCCTTGCCGCCCATCCGTGCTGCCCTTGCCGCCCATCCGTGCTGCCCTTGCCGCCCATCCGTGCTGCCGGTGCCATCTATCCAGATTCTATATGTGGTTCAGGTGGCAGCACTATTTTGGATCGGCAGAATGTGTGTGATGTGGATGGACAGCGATGCCGCCAAGTCGGACCCCGACGAATCAATGGCGACAGAGAGCCGGCCCGACCTGCCGACTGCCACCTCCAGCTCGGTCCCTGATGTCCAGACTAAGCCTCAAGCGTCCTCTCGCCTGCCTGGTGGTGAGCCAAATGGTGTCTCTGCCTCGGCGCCGACGGCGGACACATCGGCCACAACATCGACAGCACGCCCTGAGGCCACACAACCGTCGATCCCTCGGCCATCGACTCCACCGCCCAACGATGACTCGAGAAACCCCAACGGCTTCACTGCTCACACTGGCTTTGCCGGCTTCACCCAGTCCACCCGCCCTGCCCAGTCCACCCGCCCTGCCCAGTCTGCTCGCTCGTCCGACTCGGCTCCAACTGGACCAAAGGCCTACGACTCTGGTTTCCGCCAGACACCGGACCCACAGCCATCCGACGACGAGGTGAGTCGGTGAACCATGCACCTGCACCAAGAAGCGACCCAGGACTGCGTGAGTTTGCTGGGATCACCATGACATTGCCCACGCATCGCGATACCGCCACATCACCGCCCATGTCATTCACACGTCAGCACCCACACACCACACCACCGCTGTCACTGATCCTGTCACTTGCTTCATTGACAGACCGAGCCCAGCGCCAAGGCCCACCGAGAGAGCAACAAACCGATCAAGGTTCCCAGGGTCCGACGCCGACCCAACGGCGGCTCTGGAGCTTCTCACGGCTCCAAGACTGCGGGCACCAGGACCACAAGCTCCAAGACTGCAGGCGCTCCCGCAACCAACTCGACTTCCACACCCACTGGTTCTCCGTTCCCAGGCACCCAGCCGCATCACCCACACCCCCCGCAGCCATCCATGTTCCCAGACACTCCGCAGTCTCACTCCTTCACGTTCACGAACGCCTCGGAACCCACGAACGCCTCGGAACCCACGAACGCCTCGGAACCCCAGTCCTGTGCAGCCGCCGGCAGCCAACCGTATACGTTTGCATTCACAGCCTCCCCTGGTGGCCAGTCGTCAGCATCCACAGCCTCCCCTGGCGGCCAGTCGTCAGCATCCACAAGCACACCCGACAGCCGACCGTTTGCATTCGCCCAGACGCAGACGCACACCCCGTCGCAGACTCAGTTCCAGCCGTTCACTTTTGGACTCGACACTCACCTGCAGACCCCGACCCCGACCCAGGCACAATCCCAGGCACAATCCCAGGCACAATCCCAGCAGTCAGCAAGCAGCATCCCACAGTTCCATCCAGCCACGTCCGAGACTCTGTTCCAGCCATTTGCACCCGACACACCCTTCCAGCCCTTTGCAAGCGACCCATACTTCCAGCCCGTTGCAAGCGACACTCCTCCACATCGGCATCCGTTCTCGTTCACCGACTCTGTGTCGCCGCAGCCGCCTGTCTTCTCGGCCACCCCCGAGTCTCCGTCGTTCGTTCCCGAGTCTCCCTCATCGACTGCTGCCCCGGCTGCCTCGTCAGCCCATTACCAGCCCATGTCGCCTGCAAATGACCAGACACCGCCCAATGTCTCGTGGACTGAGTTCTTTGACCATGTTCATCGCACCGAGATCCTCATGGGCGAACAGGGCTTCAGCCTGAACAACCCCGACACCGCCTGCTCCCCCTGCAAACAGAACCATCCTGTTTCGTCGACCCCGGAGGATGTGGCCACACTTTTGCCAACACCCGAGTCTCCTGCAACCCCGACACAGGCATCGGACTCGGACTCGGACTTGGACATGATGGATGTCGATGAAGTGAGTCACCGACAGCCACCCTCGAGCAGCAACGACAACGACGCCGATGATATCCCTTGCTCCCAGATACTGCCTGGCGATCGGCTCGCTCGCAAATCGGATGGCACAAGTGTCACAGCCGAGACTTTCATGCCAGGCGACTTTGCATTCTTCCTGGGCCATGACAATCCTCAAGCTCTGCAGTCCCATGATGACCATGGTGTCTTGCAGTCCCATGGCGACCTGATTAGTCCTGCATCCAACACCCATTCCGACGATCCCGACGATTCTGTGCCTGCATCCATCGACGGACCACTGATCGAGCCAACTGTGGCACCGACAGCCGAGTCCTTGACGCTGCCCTTTGACAGCACCTGTGCAAGCCAACCTGAACAACCTGAACAACCCGAACAACCTGAACAACCCGAACAACCCGAGCAACCTGAACAGCCTGAACAACCCGAACAACCCGAGCAACCTGAACAACCCGAGCAACACGAACAACCTGAACAACGCGAACAGCATGAACAACGCGAACAGCATGAACAACCTGAACAGCATGGACAGCATGAACAACCTGAACAACCTGAACAACCCGAGCAACTTGAACAACCTGAGCCGTCGGTGCCGGCCCCCACTGGCACCTCAGTCTCCGACAAGAACGAGCTCTCGGACCTGGTTGTGCTTGATCATTGGCTGCCATCCTCCAGCGAACACTCTGTCATGGCTACTGAGCCGCTGACTCCAATCCAGGCACCATCTTGCACCTCTGCAAGCAATGAGTCTGTTCCCCCGACAGCCGCCTGCTTGTCTCCTGGGCCTGACGCCAACCATCGTCCAAACCCTGCTCCAGCATCGGAGAGCTGCGAATCCCTCGAATCCCTCGAATCCCTCGAATCCCTCGAATCCCTCGAATCCCTCGAATCCCTCGAATCTCTCGAATCCCTCGAATCTCTCGAGCTGACACCACGGCCTTCTCATTGCGAGCCCACAGTTGATATGCCTGCTTTGGATCTCGACGACATCCCAGACACCTCGTCTCCCGCCTTGCATCGGGATGATGCCACTGATCCTGCTCCTTCTGTCCCTGAGACCGGCAATGTCGCCAACCCTGCTCCCCCGACAGCAGAGGCTGCCGAAGCCGCAGATCTCCCGGCGTCTGGCTTGAAGTGCGACAACGACAACGACAACGACAACGACAACGACAACGACAACGACAACGACAACGACAACGACAACGACAACGACAACGACAACGACAACGACAACGACAACGACAACGACAACGACAACGACAACGACAACGACCCGACTCTTTCCGAGCCAGACAATCTACCCACAGCCATCGAGGTGGCAAACGACCTCGTCGACTTGCCCGAGTGCGGCGACTGTGCTGGTTCTGCCGATAATACTGTCCCCAATGAATGCGCCGGTCTCACTGGTCCCGCCGACTCACACCCGACCATCGACTCACACCCGACCATCGACTCGACCAACCCTGATGGCTTTGCTCCCCATGATTCCGCCTGTTCTTCCGACTTGGCTCCAACTGAGCCAAAGGCTTACGACCCTGGTTTCCGTCAGACGCTGGACCCACAGCCATCCGACGACGAGGTGAGCCGGCGAACAATGCACCTGCGCCAAGCAGCGACCCACGACTGTTGCATGTGCTGTTGGATCACCATGGCATTGCCCACATGCCCCAATTCCACCACACATCGCCACATCATTGCCCTCACTGACCTTGTCTCTTGCTTCATCGACAGAGAGCATCCAGTGCCAGCGTTGTTCAGGAACATGACAAGCCGATCAAAGTTCCCAAGGCACCACGACGTTCTGCTGGTGCCCCCTCACCCTATAGCTCCACCAGCTGCAGAGCCACTCCGAAGACCCACCCAGGCTCTGTCCCGTCAAGTCGCGCATCTCCATATCCAAACACCCCTCGCCCAGATCCCTCTGCTTTCAAATCGACACCTAAGAGCTTCGATGGCAATCTAAACACCCAGGAGCCTGGCTCACTGAACGCCCCCAAGTTCATGTTTGGCGGCCCAAGCGACTTCTCCGCAGCCTCGCCTTTTTCCTTTTCCTACTCGCCTTTCAATTGCAAAGAAAACGAACCCGACTCTCCAGAGCGCAAGCGCAAAGTCGCCGTTTCGCAATCGAGTTCGAAACCAAGCCCTCGTTCGCGCATCCCAGTTCCAACCCGCCATTTGACTCCCACACAGTCGACCGCTTCACCCAAAGCTGGAACCAGCTCCAAAGAATCTGGGCATGAATGTAAGACGGCTCCTCCATTGTCATCGTCTCAAACCCGATCCACCGAGTGTCTGACCGATATGAATTCGTCAACACCCTCCTTGTCAATCCTGCAGCCCTCTGCCAGCTCATCGACACTCAGTCCTCGACCCACGTCAGCTGGACCCCAACACCCCAACCCCGACTTCGTTGATGAACTGTCTCCTGCGGCATCTCGTAACTACCATGACTATATGAGGCTGTGTACAACTTCGCTGGAAAATCTCATCTCCATTGCCGGTGAGCCCTCAGGCTCCTCTCCTCCTGACCTCAGAACCTTCAGCCCCCCAATTCAACCCGAGCCGCAACAAATCGCCAGCCTCGACGATGGCGCTGCCGAACTTGCCGACAACCGCCAATCCATTTCTCTAAGCAACATGGACGATGTTGAACTCACTGAGCCGCATCATCCGCCCGTCTCAATGAATACATGTGCCACCGAAAGTCAAGATCTCGAGCTGAACGCTCCGCTCTTGAATCTCGACACTCTTCTACTCTGCTTCCAAACCTACACCGATGCACTCTCATTCGCCCAAACTGAATACGATATTACAAAGTTCGCCCATATGGCCTGTGCCATGGCCGATTTATACATTTATGTTTCTCCTGATATCTCGAGCCAGCGGCTCGGACACGCATTGATGAGCTCGGTCTACTATGAGGTAAAGGCCGTCCTTACGGTGCATGTCAGACTCACTACCGTTGTAGGGTTTTGATTCAGTCCGAATGTTTACCTCTGATTTGGTTCAACTTCAGATCCAAAGCTACAAGGATTGTCTTAGTCACACCGATTCAGCCATCAGCATTGCCAAGCTTTCTGGATTATGGCCATCCACTGTCATCAGCGATACATCTGACCCTCTTGGTCAGTGGGCGCTCCAGCAGCTCGAGTTCAAGTATCGGAGCCTTCTTGCGCAACAAAACTGGGTTGCGGCACTCGAGACCATGTTTGAAACCGAAGCGCTGTTCCCGGCTCTATGCACTGGTAATGGGATTCGAGTTTCTCTGTGATACACCACCATGACGCTCCCATGGTGGTCCATCATACTAACCCAGTCATTTTAATCACAGATGTCGATTTTCAGTCGCTCAAGTCGAATTCAATGAACTCCCTCCTCAGTCTCCCAGTGAAAGAGGACCTCCCACCCATTCACATGGCTGAGACTGACGCGATTCCGTTGGCCAGTATCCCAGCACTGTCCGAGCTTGATGCGATGCCACTCGACGGCAATTCCTTTTTGACCAACATTCCTCAAGCCGTTATCGCGACCAACCCAAATACTGTTGCCGATATTCTCTTTCAAATGTCGCATGAGCCCATTCAAAACACTGGCTACTCCATGCCTGCGGCCAATGGCACTGCTATGGCTACGAACGATCCGATTCCGATCGACAATGTCTTGACACAGTTTGCCGATAATCTTTTTCAAATGTCGCACGAACCTCTTCAAAACCCCGGCTATCCAGCACACATCCTTGATTTCGCCAATACCACGACTGTTCCTGGTAAAGTAGCCGACGACAGCTTTGTCATGTCTACCTGTGTGCTGATGCGGCCACGAATTCCGACTGCTGCATGCTGATAGGATCTCCAAACATTTCTTCTTGCAGCCTCGGACGACCAGATGCAGTGCGACCTTGAGCAAGATCCAGTCGAGAGTCTCGAGCTTGTTTTCAACAACCTCAAGATCGCATAGAGCGCCCCTCGTGCATCTGTGTTTCATCGCTATTTTCGCTGATTTCGCTGTTTTCGTTGTACCCTGCTGTTCCTCTGCTTTGCCTTCTCTCCACTGTTTCCTCCTTTGCCCTGCACTCCCTCCAGTGTTCCATCGCCTGTTTCCGAATACATCGCATCCGTTTCGCTCTGCGTTGCCTGGCCCTCCTGTCGGCCCTGGCGCGTCGCGCACTCCCTGGCGTCGGAGCCGAATCGCCGTGTCGCCGACGCGGTGGCGCGACGCGCTGCGGCTGCTGGCCAGCCACGCTCTGGCCCTCGCCTGTCGCGTCGCCCTCCCTTTTCCATCCACATTTTTTTGCCTGCCGCCATTGCGTCGTTGGTCTGCGAGCGGAACTGCTGCCGACACAACTCATCTTGCTACCGACGCAACCCATCTGGCCTTCTTCCCCTCGCCGCCAAAGGACCTGCGGGGCACAAATAGACCACGAACGAGACCGAAGCACACCTGCAATTCATCCGCAATCCATCTGAGACTCCCTTTTGCTGCCGGCAAGTATCGTCTGCATGTCTGCATGACTGCATCCTCTGACACCGATGGTCCATGGACGACGCAGGATGCTGTTGCCTGGACCAGGGTGATTCTCGTCGCCTTGCGGATCGCCATGCAAATCATCATCTGGGTCGCTTCCATATCGCCATCCATATCGCCGCAGCGCTCTGAGCAGAACTATCCTCCGTCTCCCCACCATCGCGCTCTCCACCCGCTCACCGCTCCCGCGCGCTCTCTCTGCCTGTGCAGTCATCTGCTCGTCGGCTCCTGCCGCATATCTTCCATAGGACTCTCGCTGGCACATATCCAACCATCCCGAGCTCCTCCTGGGTCGCTCCTGCCGCATCGGTCACCATCGGAGAATCCTCTGAGTTGGACCTCCGACTCCCATCTGCCTCAGCCCGGCCCGGCTCGGTCCAACTTGTGCCCTCGCCATTCTCCCGGGCATCCTGACGCATCAGCCTCTGTGCGGTCGGCTCTGTTCTGCCTCGTCCCTCGGGCTTATCGGGTTGACCTTGGCCGCTTTCGCCGCCTCACTCTCCCGCGGTGTCGACGGTGCTTGTCGGTCTTTCCCCTCTCTTAATCGGAATGGAAACCATCTCATCCCTTCAACAGCCTCGCCTGTTGCTGGAGCGACTGCACCATCCCGAGCGCAAGTCGCCCGACCCGCAGCCTCCGCGCGAGATATCCTCCGGAACGCCCGAGCCTGCAAGCTCATCCTCGATTACGCCCGTTGGCTCGACGGAGAGTCTCGCTGACGACCCGGCTAGCGACCTGGCTGGAAACCCAACAGCCGCTTCGCCGATCTACACTGCCGTCTACTCTGCCTCCCCGGTGTATGAGATGCTCGTGCGTGGCGTATCTATCATGCGCCGGATGAACGACGGCTACTTCAACGCCACCCAGATTCTCAAGGCTGCCGGTCTCAACAAACCCAGGCGAACCAAAACCCTCGAGCGCGAGGTTCTGCACGGCGAACACGAGAAGGTCCAAGGCGGCTACGGAAAATATCAGGGCACATGGTGGGTACTCTGCGGCCTGTTCTTTTGCATTTGCCTGTCTTTTGCATCTGCCGGCCCTTCGTTTTCTCGCTCTTGTGAGTCCTCTGCCACTCGCACGACAACCTCCCCCTTGGCGCCGTCGTCCCCCTCCTTCACGACTCCCACGCCACCCCTTGCTCATGAACCTCCATGCACTCGCATGGGCCCCTTCCTGGACCTTGGACAGCCTCGTCATGGGCATATCTGTTCCCTTCGACAGTGGCTTCCTTGATTTGCGCAACGTCAACCCTTCTCTCTCCCATTGTCTGGCTTGATTCCCATCGAACTCGTCTGGCAGCTGTCCGTGCGAGTCCATCATTATCTCATCGAATCAGAGTCATTGTGCGTCTGCCAGCAAGTTTGCTCTTTGAGCGATACCTCCGTCACCAATCTCGCTCTCTCTATGCCACTCGTCTCCCCTGGCCAAACCTTTCGCCTTTACTTTCTGTCGGCGCACCCCCGGTCGCCAAGATCCCACTAAACTTGCCTCTTGTCTTATGCTCATGCCCCATCTCATTCTTGACCTTCCAGGGTTCCCATCAACATTGCACGTCAGCTGGCCCAGAAGTACGGCATCGAACCCCTCATCCGGCCCCTCCTCGACTTTGATCCCCGCAACGCCGCCAGCATCAGTCGTGGGCGACCACCTCCGGCAATGAGACTCAGTGATTTGACGACACCAACCCACCATCCTGTCGGCACCCATTCGACTGCCCACCCGTCGCGAGTGATCCGAAGTATCGATCCTATCGGGGAAGCTCACTCCAAGGAGGCTTCACTGACACCCACGGCCGAGGGCAGCCCGCGGCGACTGTCTTCGCCCTCCCGAGCCACGAGCCAAATACCGAGTCCGAGCCGCGAGTCCCTTTCGCCAACCCACCAGCACCATCACCAGACCAAAGTCGCTTGGGCTCGATTTGCGGCTGCAGCCTCGGCTGCTGTACCTGTTACGACATCCACAGGGCCCGCTGTTGCGCCGCCCTCGCCTGGTGACTCACTCTCGGACCGCGAGCGGCATCGGTCTCCTCCCCACAACTCCTCGTCGTCATACTCGCTAGCGCCATTGAAGCGCTCGATCCTTCCAACGCCGCCAAGGCCTTCAACAAACATAGCCGTCATCAATTCGATTGCGGCAGCAGACTGCGGCCCAGACGGTGCGGGCGACGCCGGAAGAACTGCATCGCTTTCAGAAAGACAAAAGAGCATCCTGATGGCCATCTTCTCCGACTATGCCACCGACTACATTCTACATCTGTTGCGCGACCCCGTCTCGGGAGAGCTGAGGCCGAACACCATTCTGGACGACGAAGGCAACACGGCGCTGCACTGGGCCACGTTCTTTGGCCGCATCGGCTTGATCAAGGGCCTCCTCGCGGCCTCGGCAAACCCACGACTCCTCAACCGATGTGGGGAAACCGTGCTGATCCGCGCCATCAAATCCACCAACAACCACAACCACCACACTCTGCCGGAGATCTTTGAGATCCTGCCCTCGGATCTCGTGTTCATGGACGACTATCAGCGTCAGACCATTCTCCACAAGATCGTTCTGTGCTCGGCGCGCAAGTCCAGCATTCCCTCGGCCCGCTACTACATCCGGTGCACTGGCGAATGGATCAAGCGCTTTTCAGACTATGACATTCGATCACTGGTGAATGCTCAGGATGCGAGCTACCAGACCGCACTTCATCTGGCCGCGCGAATGAACTCCTACGAAATCGTGGCGGCGTTGCTGAAAGTCGGAGTCAACAAAGACTATGTAGACGCCGACAAGATGCGGGCCGAGGATTATGCCCACGGCAATCGAAAGCTGCTCAGGCTTCTCAAGCTCGGGCTGGACCTGGTAAGCGCAACAAGCATCGCTGCGAACGAGCTGGCTGGAGTCGCAGCTGTGGGCTTCGCAAGGGAAATGCCCCGCTGTGGCGTAAAGCAGCCACACGAATCCACGTCGTATGCAGTGACTAACTTGTCAACCATGGTCTCTATTCGCTTGCAACGCGGTGGGTGCCAGAGCGAAGGCGCAGATGCTCTCGACGACCCCGGCAACAGCCTTGACGGCGACGATCAGGTCACGCCCACATCAGATTGTACATCCAGTCTCCACAGTCCCGGAGGTGAGACCCAGTTCAAAGTGCACGCCGTCGTCCATGCCTTGGAAATCCTATGTGATGAGTACGAGTCTTGAGCTGGCCCAGAAGAGGGGCGGACATACCCACCCATCCCCTGTACATTCCGATGTGTCCTCTTGCAGCCGAGATCAAGCCATCGTCTGAAGAAATCGAGACAGCGCGCGACCAGCTGTGGAATGCGAAGGATGAGTTGTTCCAGCTCAAGAAAAGCCAGCACGAACTTCTCGGTCTCCAGCAAGAAGCTCATAAACTCATGGCTCCGCGGCTGCCCGGTCCAAGTGAGTCTCAGCCAACCGAGGAAGACAACGAAAGCGTGGTCTCGGGGGCAACCAGCGCTGCATCACCGGCAAAGCGCCGCCACCGCGGACTACGGGTGGCAGGCATCCAGGAGGATCCAGATGACCTGGACCCGCTCAGCGATCGCGAAAGAGATGGATCTGAAGATGAAGAGCTGCCCATGAACCTTGGCCGGCGGCGCCGGCTCCGTCTATCACCCGAAAAGCTGGTCCGGCTCCAGAGCGAGTATGCGGAGCTATCCCGCCAGCTCCATAGCTCGGAGCAGACTCGAAAGCGGCAGTTTGAAGAACTGAACGGGATCTGGCAGCGGCGGCCGACCAAAGACAAGCGATACAAGCGGCAAATCGCTCACTGCTTCAACATCCCCGAAGACTGCATCAGCGATATCATCGAACCGCTCTGAGCCGGCGGTCTGTAGGGGCAGAGTGGGATCGGCCTGCGTCTTGGCGGCCAACGCTGTGCACAGGTTCTTCGGTTGGCCTCGTGCCCCAGAAGGAAACATCGGTCATCGCAAGCGACTGATTTCCCACTCGCGGCTGCATCTCCGCGCGGTCGCCGTTTCATTCCCAACTCATCACTACCTTCACTCCACGCTCCTTCCACCTTCCATCCCTGAATACTTTGCTGTGACAGCGTAGAGCCTGATTAAAACTGTGTAATTTACGGACTGCCCTGAAGGCAAAGACGAACATGAGCTATATGCATGAGTCATATGCATCACAGCCAAGAAAAGTGCAGCACTTGCCCGTTTCTGAGCTCATGAATATCCCTTGTCCATCCACCTCAAGCGGGTGAAGGTGGTTCTTGGGGTCGGTCGATCTCCCGTGGTGACGATCGACTGGCATTGATATCGCGATGTGGGAATGTGGTGGACGTACTCGATGTGGGAATGTGGTGGATGTACTCGATGTGGAATGTGGTGGATGCACTCGATGTGTGAATGTGCTGGATGTACTCGATGTGGGAATGTGGTGGATGTACTCGATCCTCTGGATAGCTTAATGATATCGCGATATCAAGGCACTCGGTCTTCTCGAGTTGCTTGGCCTCTAGGCGCCGTGGGCACACCGTTTGGTCATGGTAGGGATGGGCGAGTGTGTATTCAGGACCAGAAATCAACGACAGCCCTGACTCAAACAGGTGTCCCGTTCCAAATGGGTACGCTGTAATATTAGGCAGTCGATCACAAGAACTTTGCCTCCTTTCAGGGTTAGAGCCGCCGGCGAATGCAGTGCATGGCAGTTGCCTGGACTCAGGTTTCCATTGGATCCCCGGCATTGTCTGTATAGAGAGGCCATTACAAGTCAAGGTGGAGCTGCATTCCGGAACACATGCGGCGACAACACCCCCACGAGTTCGCATCGCTTGCCATGAACAGAGTCTGGCTACTCACCTCGGTCGTCGTCGTTGAGCAGGCCATCTTCCTCCTCGACAACTTGCGGGGCCTTGGATTCCAGCAGCGCTAAATAGTGGCTCAGCTCCTGTGCCTCGGCATCACGGGTATCGGCGATTTCTTCTTGGATGGTGTGGAGAGTGTTGAGGGCGGCTTGGATCTGTCGCTTCCGGAACTCCATCGAGGTTTTGTGAGCACGCTGCTCTGCCTCGAACTTGGATATCTCGGCTTTCAGAACATCGATCTTCCTGCGATGCCGTGGGTGGAGCAATGGTGAGGCGTGGGCTGTTACTCCAGAGTGTAAGCTCTGAGAATCACCCAGAGCGACCGATCGCTCACGGAGCCCCCTCATCCTCCGCTGAATTCAAGTTGAGCAGATAGACATGACCCTCCGGCATTCGGCCACCGCCAAGAGCCTTGAAGTCCGCAGGTTTGCGCTGCTTACTTGCTTTTCCTCGCCCTGGATTCGTACTGCTGAATCTCTCGGGCTTTGGCATCGTACTCGAGGCGATTATTTCGCTGTCGCTGGGCTTCGACGAGCTCTAGTTTCAGAGATTCGATGTCTTCTCGGGCGTTGACAATCTCCCGCTCTAGCAAGAGACAGGCAAACAGACGACAGGGAAGGTCGATCAGCAGCATCGGCGTGCAGGGTCAGCATCACAGACGCCCATCATCGTATCGGCCTGTATGAGGCTGAAGCTGGGTACCATCGCTCGCCCAACACGACGACCCCGGACACACAGTTTGCATACCGATGCGCTGCTGATCTTCGATGTAGTGACTGGTTTCCCGCAGGTTCATGTCGTGTAGCAGCTGATGCTTCAAGATGCTTGTTTCTAGTCCGCTCAAGGCGACCAGAAAACTCTCCATAGCGAGTTGACTTTTCCCCCGGTCCAAGGCATTGCGAAACAGATCGGCAGACGGGTCGTTGGTGCCAGTGCCGGATAGAGCATGCATTGATTAGGTGCTATACGGCGTCGAAGAGCCAGGATGATCCAATAGCTTGTGCGGAGTGGCGACGAGGTCATAGCGGTGATGGCATTGGCAATGACCGATTCCGAAGACGCCGACGGCCATCGAGAAGACAAAGGCAATATCAATGGCCACTTTAGCAACAGCAGGGCATGGATTCGACTCTGCACCTCTCTGCTGACGACCGGTGCTGGTTCAGCGCAGCGACGGTTGCGTGGAACTGACGGAGACATTTCTTGACGGCTTTCACCGCCGGATCCATCAGCAGTCGGTTCTGGATGATTTTTTCTGAGCCGATTTTTGATGTCATCGAGGCGGAAAGAGGCGAAAGGTGGGATTGATGGAGTTATTGTCTGACATCTGGAGTGGAGATGCCGGATGACGGAACGAGGATCGATCGGCCAGATCCAGATCCAGATCCACATCCACATCCACATCCACATCCACATCCACATCCACATCCACATCCAGCGGTAATGGCATGCTCGGGGTGGTATCTGCTGCAGGCGGCTTTTTGAAGGGGGATGAAGCTGTGGCCTCACCTTCGGAGGCAGACATGGCTGTTCAGGTGAAGGGCGGCAGATGCAGGGCAAGGTGATCCGAGCGATCTGGCGGGCGGGTTGGGCGACAAGAACGGAGGCCGCGGGGCTGTCGCTCTCGCTGCTGCAGCCCAGATCGCATCTGCCGCAACCTGCACGATGATTCTCGAATACGGCGACGTCATCATCGACAAGGAGGCAAGTATCCTGCATGCGTCCAGAGCCCCATGCGGCCTGGTATCGCTGGCCTCGATCTCCAGGTCCGGCTCTGTATCGAGGCCGTCTCGCACATCAACCAACCGTCGCGTTGCTGACCCCAGGATTTCGACCTCCTCGAAGAGGGTCAATGGCTCAACGATACCATTATCCAGTGTGAGTGGCCTTTCTACAGCCTGCGTCCATGCGGTCCAGTCATATCCGTTGCTGATGCATTTGGTCCGCTGTCCAGTCTACTACGAATATCTCGAGCTGCAGGTTCACAAGAACAACCCGCACGTCGAGTTTCTGCGGCCGTCGATTGTCCATCTCGTCACCAACACGCAGGGTGAGCTTCTCTTCTCGGGCAGGTGCACTCCTTCGGCAGGGGCATGTCCAATAACTGCGGTACATTCAGCATACGCCGTACCTGAGCCTGGCAGTTCATGGATGGCATGCTTTTCCGCTTAACCTTGCTCACGAGTCCACACAACCCAGCGAGGCTGCACTCATGACCCATCGCAGACCCGCATCTGCAGATGTCGCCTCGGTTCTGTCGCCCGCCTTACGGCAGCACCACTAATCACATAGTTTCATCATTTCGATCTGCCCCTTGCTCGTCCTGGCCACAACAGATCCCACTTCTCTCCAGTCAGCCCTTCCGAAAGATCTGGCCAAGAAGAACATTGTGTTCCTGCCCATCAACGACTCGGATGGCACCACAAACAGCATTAGCGGATCGCACTGGTCGCTGCTCGTCTTCTATCGGCCAACAAACAGCTTCTATGTGAGCGCCCATGCGACGATTCTGCCCCTGGGAAGGGGAAAGATTGGCCGGGTCAGCTTTCGGAACGACCATCGTCCTTCAATCCAGCAAGGATGGGCGTCGCTGACTTGATCCACTTTGATATTGCTTCTTGCTTGTCCCAGTACTATGACTCGCTTGGCCGGTACAATTTGTCGGCGGCCAAGCTGACAAAGGACAAATTCGCCCCGCTCCTCGTTCCGCGACTGTTGAACAAGTTCGAGCAAGGTTAGTGTGCAGCTGCAACAACTCGGGCCACAGCGGGGGCATAACAGCGGCGGGTCTGAGTGCGGGTGTGGGCTTCGTCCGATTGCGAGGGGACACTATGGCTCGGCTTGGATCAACTCGGCTGCATGAGCGGTTGGTATGGGTTTGTAACATACAGCCATACCACTTGCCTTCGTTCCGGCCGATACTCAACAGTCTCGCATTTTGCCCAAGTCGAGACGCCCATCCAAGTCAATGGTAAGTTCAGTGCGAGCAATATCTTGACCGCTGGACCACTCTGTATCAGCGATTTCCACTTCTTCCCTGACGGCAGCAACACTAGTAGCCGGCCACTGGGATGTTCGGTGCCTTGACTCGCGGGAGCTTGCCGTGGGCATTTCTTGGCTGAATTACCGCTTGTGTCGTTGATTTGGGATTGATCCTGTCCCACATACAACAGGGTACGATTGCGGATGCTATACCATCGCCATCACGGAGATACTGGCGGACCGACTCACAGGCGCAATCACGAGCGAGCTGACGCTGAAGCCCGGCGATTTGAGTCTCTTTCGGCTCAAATCACTGTTGACGCCGGTTGCAGTCGCCCAGAAGCGATGGGCCATCAAGGACATGATCTTGGGCCTGGCTGATCTGGCACGCAAGAAAAGCCTGATGGCAAGACATCGATAGATCGATGCAAAACAGATACCGAGGCAATTGGGACATAAATTCGACAGAAACGCAGTAGTTCGGCCCTGCTGCTGGGCAGATTCCTGTTCGCTTTTGTCAAATGAAGTGAGCCGGATACGGCAACGGCCATAGATTGTCTTGCCCGCTTAACTCAGACGTTTGCATATACTAAGTATATATACGTTCTACGTATTGGATGCGAGCATCATCCTCTTGTTGAATTCACGCATTCATCGCAGTTCTTGCCTGTGACGAGTAGGCTCGCACTTATTGCTCGTGGAGGATTTCGCTTTATTCAATAGATAGCCGAGGCAAGGATACGTCTCGAGCGACCGTCTTCCACCCAGCGGGGCATCTGGTCGATTTACTTGAGCAGTGTGGTCCAGGATCGGTTGTCTCCATCAGGACGAGCAGATTGACCTCGAAACTTGCCGTATGACTACATGCACAGACGGCAGCATCTATCTTGCTCCAGCTAGGACCATCTACACTGCTAGCGGTGCTCCAGAATAAGCCTGTTCACCTCCTCTCCGACAATGTGCAGCGATACATCGTCGAGGTCGCGCACAAGGGTTAAGATGGCCGAGAGAACGTTGTGTTGCTGTGGAGTGATATCAACCGTGGAGTGGTGTTAGCAGACACAGCAAACATGGAGTTGCTCTGCAGCAGAGGACTCCGTTGCAGAGACCAGCAGACCTTTTGTCCCGAGACGGTGAAGCTTCGCCGCATTGGTGGAGTCGACACGGATCGGATTTGCTCGACGGTCTGCGCGACGCAGTGCAAGAGCAGGTGGCGGCATCAGGTGCATGAGAAAAGTGGGAGAATGCTGAGGCTAATCTGCCAGATCATGCTGCAGATGGTCTGTCGCGAGCTCTGCAACGCCGCTGTCGCTCTGAGGAACTCGCTATCACACTTGCCATGCTCTGCTCCGCCTCGCCTTGACCGAATCGCAGAGCAGCCGAAATGGCCGCTGCGCATACCTCGCTCATGTTTTCTGTCAGCCATGTGGGCTTCCGGCTGGCACTCATATCGATGTGCAGTTTGGCACCATAACTGTGTGAAGGAGCCTGGGTCTGCAAGGGCGCTCGCTTTGTTTGCAGCAAGCGTGCGGATCGGATGAAATCGATACTGGCATCAGCAGGGTCCTCGACTGCAGCTCCATGTCATCAGCAGGGTCCTCGACTGCACCTCCATTTTACCAGCATAACTGACCAGCCGGACAGATATGTCGCCACGCCGACGCTGCCTGCTGCCGTGTGTCCGACTCTCTATTTCCAGCCAGACATTACCTGGATCGACTGCTGCTGCTGCTGCTGTCCATCCTTCTGCGAGCGTGCATAGAGCGTGACTGCTTCGTCCTCATATTCCCGAATGAAGCCGTCTTTCTTCTCCAGGAACCGCGGGACTTTGCCCCTTGGAATGTGGTGCAAATCGCTTACGATCCCCATACCAGCGCCTTTGATATGGTCCTCGTACTTTTCCCTGGGCGAAGGGGCACTCGTGGTGCCCGGCTGCTTGTCGATATGCAGTCCCAAGGCCCCCGTATGCGGCCCAAGACTCGATGATCGCTTGTGCTTTGTCGTCACCTTGGCGTTGGAAGCCGGCCGGCGATGAGCGATACTGTCCAAAGCCCTGTCGCTTGCTTGCTTGACATCCTGGATTGCCTTGTCGGCTAGATCCTTTCTCCTGCTGCGGTCGGGATTCAGGTTCATGAGCGACGCAACCCCGCTGCCATGGACAATCCCGGCCTCGGCCTCGGCCAGTCGCAGCTCGTTTTCTCGACTCCAATAGGCCTCCTCGCGCACCTCGGCCAATCGGAGGATCTCCTCGACCCATCCGGACAGCCGGATACGGTGGGCTTCTGCCTTCTCGGGCTCTTCGACGAGGCGGTCATCGATCTTCTTGATCCACGGGATGATGGCAAGTACCCGGATTCGGTACTCCTTCTCGCCACCAGCATTGGCCACGGCTCCCGCGATGGGATTCTCGGCCAGACCGAGAACCTCGAGCCCACGGCTGTTCCGCAGATGGGCGACCTGTACATAGTCTTGGATCTGATTCCGTCTCAAATAGACTTCTTTCAGGGCTGTGAGCTTGGAAAGCGGCACAATGTCCTGGATCGAATTGATTGCGAGTGACACCACCCTGAGGGAGCCAAGATCTGCCAAAATGCTAACGTCGGTCAGCTCTTGGCCCCAGAGATTCAGGCTATGGATTTGGCCTGGCGTGTGGCAGTCCCCGGAACAGTGCATAATAGACGGAAGAAGTGTTCGCGGACATTCCGGTTGCAGTTCATGGACCATAAGTCGCCAGCCGGGTCGGTTCACAGGAACGCCAGCATAACATCGTGGTTGTTCAGGTACACATTGAGTCCACGAATCGGAATTGCATCCAAGGAATTCAAAAGCGATCCGCCATCGGGCGAGTCCAAGAGTCGTTTCGAGACCAGTTAGCATGCCACATGATATTGGACGGGAATCAGCTCCGCTGTGACGGCGGTGCCGATATGCCTGCACCGACATGTACATTCGCTATGCAGAGTGTGGCTGTTGCCCGATGTTGCCCGACACTGCCTGATGCTTCCTGCTGCAGCCTGCTGCAACCCGCTGCACTTACTGAGCTCGGCGTTTTCGGCAGTCCGAACGCCTTTGAGCTTGGAAAATATCAAATGCTCCGTGAGAACAGTCATATTGGGGCTTGGCAGAGAGCAACGGGTCAAGAGCCGCTTGTGGACAAGGCAGCCTCCAAAGACGCTGGGCTGGAGATGTTTCTCTGTCTGGGAGGCGGAGCCGGCATTACTGCGATGCGATATGTCGCTGCAACAATGATATTTGGCGTGATTCGCTGATTCCAACAGATGCAACATCCACGGGATCGAGATGGGCGCCATGGTTGTGTGTGTGTGTGTGTGTGTGTGTGTGTGTGTGTGGTCGCACGCCAGCCGTCCCGGTTCCGAGATACAGCGGCTGCGCAGCAATTTCCAATCGCAATTTGTCAGGGCCATGACACTCGCTTTCGTGCGTCGCCCAGGATCTCTCTCCATCGTCCTGCGTCGCCCCGAATCTGCCTCCACCACCACAACCAGTGCTGCCATGGACGCCTCGAATCTCAAAGGCGTAAAACACATCATCCTTGTCCTCTCCGGCAAAGGTGGCGTCGGCAAGTCGACCGTAACGACCGAACTGGCCCTCTCGCTTGTCGAATGCGGCCTTCGGGTTGGAATCCTCGACATTGACCTGACTGGCCCGAGTATCCCGCGGATGCTCGGCCTTGACGGACAGCAGGTCCACCAGTCGTCGTCTGGGTGTGTTTCTGAGCACCGCATCATGCTTTGTCGCATACTGGACCATGGATGCTCTTGTCTCGGGTCAGGCAACACGAGCCTGCCTGCTGTCGAACACTCGTCCAGCCTTTAACGCCGCTGTTTGTCGATCTGCCAGCTGGATTCCGGTTTACTCTGACGACAAGAAGAATCTCTCGGCCATGTCTATTGGCTTCTTGCTCAACAACAAGGACGATGCTATCATATGGCGAGGTCCAAAGAAGACTGGTAAGGCAATCGTCTGGTGGCCGAGCCAGAAGCCACACATAGCAGCCCTCCAGCTGGATGCTGAGGCTGGCGGCCGATTCAATTTGGTGGACCTACTTTGCCGGTATGCACAGCGTGCGGCAGCCGGCGATCGTGGCACTAACTTGGCCGGGGATTCTGTCCCGACGACAGCCATGATCAAGCAGTTTCTCCAGGATGTTGCTTGGGGCGAACTGGACTATCTCATCATCGACACACCCCCAGGTGAGCAGCGGCGTTGGTTCGCTGTGGTTGGTCGTCAGCGACTGCCTCGCATCTGGCCCTTCTTGCCCTCGCATGTGTCTCGGGGCGGCTGCGAGCGTCACCACCCGGCATGGATAAGGATCAGCGCTGCTCAGGATGTGAATGAAATGGGCACGATCGGGCTGTACCTGACTCTGCGATGAACCATCGACTTTGTTCTGCGCTATTTTGCTGCACTTGTGGATCCAGGCACCTCGGACGAGCATATTTCGGTCGCCGAATTCCTTCGAGATCTTCATCCAGATGGGGCTGTTATGGTCACAACACCACAGGGCATCTCGCTCTCGGACGTTCGCAAGGAGATCAGCTTTTGCCGGAAAGTCGGAATTCCGATCCTGGGTGTTGTCGAGAACATGAGCGGCTTCGTTTGTCCACACTGCACGGTAAGAACGCATTGCCGCTCGATTGGAGGGATCGGTGTGCGATAACCACAGTTCATCGGGAAGGGGCGAGCGAGACCTCTGGATGCACCAAGACTGGCTCGGCATGCACAACCAACTCATGCCCTGGCCTGCACTCTCCTCAACAGGAGTGCTCGGACATCTTTGCCCGAGGCGGTGGTGAAGCCATGGCTGCAGAATACGGACTCGAGTTCCTTGGTACGTCTGATGGTGGATCCAGGCACTTTTGGACTGAGGGAGTCCGCCGTGTTGAGGGGCACTTTGGGCTACCGAGGATCTGTGACGAGCACGAAGAGTGACAAGCACTGTCGCAGGAGCGAAATGGATGGGCTCATCGCTATTGCGTCTTGCTGGCCGCCTCGGTGCTTGCCAACGCTCGTTCTTCTAACCTGGCTGTCCGGCTCGACGGGGGCTGCAGGCCGTGTTCCAATCGATCCCGCCCTGACAACATTGATCGAGGCAGACGGAGGCAGCTTCACCAAGCGGTTCACACAGTCCGCCCTCTACCCGATCTTCAAAACCATAGCCGATAGGGTTGTTCGAAGCTGCGGACCCGTCTCTGCAGAATAACCCGCCAAGATGGCTGGGGCCGTCTGAGATGGCTACTGTCGGCTCCAGCTGTAGAGACCAGCGAGTCGCTGAGTTCCAGTTGGCTCAAATACACGAGCTGCACAGCTCAAGTATTCTCTGTAAGAAGAGGAGCGGTGTCTCACACGGAGACTCTGTCTCAGCAGCCGGCTCGCAGGAAGAGTGCGCTTGGTATGCCGAACCTGACCCGCAATGCCAGGCCGAGGTCCGATTGCACACATCGACCGCCGCCTGTGCCAATCATCCAATCGCAGGGGCACCCCTGCAGACACCCACCGCAAGACACGGCTGCGTCCGACATCCAAGAGAGTGCCCGAACAATATCAGGGGACGGCGGGGCTCAGGACATATGCAGGCCGGCCGTCCTTGCAGCGGCACATATGTCGGTGGCCAGCAGTCAGTCATATACGGCACCTCGAGCGCCGCTTGCCCAAACGCAGACCGAGACCCTTCGTTCTTCAAACGCTTCTTGGACCTTGTGCCAACTTCAACAGTCGCTGCTGTCTCTCCCAGTTCCGTTTTGGACCAGAATCGCCAATGAAGCTCCAGTCACTGCTGTGGTGCTATTTGATTGCCTGCTCGCTTGAGCATCAAGGTATGCGCATACGGCGAAATCGCCCTGCTTCTGCGCTGTGGCGAGATGGACGACGGCAGGGTACAGTAGCATTGGGCTGAATACATCCAGTTCGGAGCCTGCACCGTGCAGCCGGAAGGAGAAAGCGATCGGGTTCCACAACCGAGGGACGCTAATGGAAGGCAATAACTTGTCCAAATACCCATTTTCGTCAAACGACAGTGGTGCTGGCGATGCCCGCAATGAACCCACCAGGCATACCAGCCCCGACATCTTCTCAATCCCACAACTCCCACAGCGGCCCGGGACTGTGGCCGCCTGGTGTCGACGCTGGCCAGAGCGACAACACTGACCAGGGCGGCAACGCCAACCAAGATGGCGGCACTATCCAGCGCCGAAACACCGGCGACCATCTTCCTCAGCACATGCGAGCGATCCGAAGCATCGCCGAGGCCCATTCGGGCAAGGGCGTCGCCGCCGGCGATGCTGCTTCGGGGCCGTCGCTGGTCGGTAGAATCCTCGCGTTTCCACGCCAGGTGGCCGACCCGGTTGTGCAATTTGTGAAGGGCAAGATCGGCAGTGTGCAGCCTCTGGGCCACCGGGATGTGGTTCACGGCATAAAGGTCGACAGGGTTCTCAAGAGAGCTGATTCAGGTGGGTGGCTCGCACCAAACGCTGTTCCTGGTGAGCGCAGGACAGACGGGGGGTGAGCGAGCGGGTGAAGGGGTCCTTTTGCAAGCCCCGTCGATCCGGACTGACAATCTGCACTCGTACCTGCTTTTAGAGAAGGTTTCGGCCGGCCATCTTGAAGCGTTTCCAAAATGAAACGGGACACCCCGTTTTTAACCATGATAGTAGTTTTTTCTGTGACCTGAATACACCCACACACTCATCGCAATCATGGCCAAACACAGCACCCTCGATTTCCGCATCGCTGCACTGCGACCGGTGGTGGTCACTCGGAGGCTACCAAAGTGATCTGTTCTATTTCTTATGGCATAGCTAGACGCATGCCATCGCATGCTACGCCGATAAATGCATGTCCCATTTCTCCCTGAATACCGTGTAGCTGGCGCCGTATCTAGTTCCTCCCTCGCCTTCCCCCCCCCCGATTTGCAGCTCAGCGGATCGACTTGCACACCGAGATCATGTTCCGCGAGGCATGGATGTCGCGATGCGAGACAGCGGACCATGCATTCAATCGTCTGGACAGCCTCGTTCCAGGCGAGGTGTGTCGATATCGCGATGGCTGGGGACAGCAGACCGGGTGGGTGCATCTCTCTTGCCTTGCTTCCATGGGGTGTACGGTTGTGTCTATTGCCATTTATAACAGTATCAATCAATGCAAACGGGATGCTTCGGTTCGTTTCGAACGCCTGGGAGCGGCTCTGGACTAAATTTTGGCGGCGGACCTATGGCCGCAAGAATTGCAGACTTCAGGGTGTGGTTCATTGAGCTCCAGATTCACACGTTGGGAAACCTGACGATTGTGTGTGTTTTTAGCGCGCCGTAGCCTCGGAATCAGAGCCCAGGTGTATTCGATGCCTCCCGCGTCCACACGCCTCTCGTTGCAGAAAGCCGGTGGCATTACATTCTGGAAAAGAGCGCTGCGTGACCGTGCTGAGTTCCGGACGGATCGAACGAGTCCAGCTTGGAGAAAAAGTCCTCCACGGTGCAGAGTCTCGCGTCCCTGTGCAGGACGGAGAGCGAGAGCCGCGAAGCCGGGAAGGAGAGGTGATGGCCGTTGTAGGAAACCCGGATATAGTACTCTGCGCTCAGCAGAGACTTGTGTGTGTTTTCGAGCAGCTCGATGACAACCTTGGGTCATCCAAACAACAGAAGCATCAGTGGCAGGCCCGCTCCGATCAGCGGGCTCTGGCGGACTAGCGACGACTCGTGCCATAATGAGACGCATGAATGCCGATGGCGGACCAAGCTCTGAGCGCATCACGGCATGGATGCAACCTCGGTTGATGGGCGGGACACAACTCACCACCGAGGCAAACGGGGGCAGCGACGGCTGCTCCAGGCCCAAGGAGTTCAACAAAGAAAGAATGGTCCTGCAACATATCCATTGCCAGAGTGAGTACCCTGGAAATGGGGCGACAATCAGTGTGCTCGGATTGCAAGCGAGCCAGCACAAACACCGGGGGCGATACATACGTGTCATGAGCCGAGTAGAGGGCAAGACCAAGCTCGTTTTTGCCACTGATTCGGGCAGCAATCTGGGCCTTGAGTTGCTGGAAGTAGCTGCCCGAAGTGATGCTGACCATTTCGTGGTTTGTGAACACTGGACTGGCCCACTTGATCCGGCATAATCAGAGCGGGTTAGTCCGAGCATCTCCCGAGCAGGGAGGAGATTGTGTACCGGTTTCCTGCCTGGCTTACCATCTTGATCAGTGCCTTCTCGAGATCCTCGAGGTCTTGTTCCGTGACCCCGGCTGGCAGATCCATACCGTCGCCGCGCATGCAGTAGAGGTAGTCGTAGAGCCCGTAGGTCTTCCCGAAGCGGGGGCTGAGGGCATCGACACCCAGCTCGGAGAAGCAGGCCAGAGCTTGGCTTATCTCGGCCATGTTGGCCTCAGTTGCTTCCCGGATGAGCTTGGCCATCAGCGTCTGGATCCTGGAGTCCCTGAGACGGGGATACCTGGGAGCGGGATGTTAGGCAGTGGAGTACCAGCCCAGTGGCGAGTCCCAAGATCAGCAACGGGGACCTCAAGATCACCGAACGAGTGGCCCGGGAAGCTTACATGTTTTCAACCCCTTGGACGTGAAGTTGGACACTTGCTTGGCTGGAGCCAGTGGCCCGATAGTGCTGGGGATACATGCCGCTGAGCAGGTACTGGGCCGACTCGATTGTCCTTAGCATGTCTGTCGACGCGAGGTCATCAGAAGGGAAACATGGGTCGATCGATACCGAGCCCGACAACGACTGTGCTTGCCGACCGAGCGCACGGCGATGCAGCGCAATCTCATACCGCTGCTCCGAAGGTAGAGCTCCTGCTCGTACCCTTTCTTGAGGGTTGAGGACACCAAGCCAAGGCGCTCAATGTACAGAAGCCGCAGGTTGCTGCCGAGACGGTATGCGCTCGCCTTGCCCTTGTCAGTAAGCTGCCCGGGCGGACTGTCGAGGATCGGGGTGCAATCCAATCGCAAGTTCGGTGGAGCGCAGGCGCAGAAATGTGATTCAAATGGCCAGAGGAGGAATACTCGCAGCGACGGCGGGCGGATGGGATGCGTGCAGGAACCGGTCGAGCACAGCAAGAGCAGCCAACAGCTACAACCCGACAACCCCCTCCCCGATATTACCTGTCATCCCGGCCGACAGAGTTCCGGATTTCGGTGTAGGCACTCATGTCTGCAGTCGTGGGTGCTCCCGTGGAGTCGAATGGCGGCTGGAAGGCGATGGTGTCGATGTCGATGGGGTGCATAGTGACGGCTATCCTCGGCGCCGACCAGGGTGTGGGTTAGCGATTGAGCAGGATGGCAGTTTTGCGGTCGCTTCCGGGTTGCTGCCGGCTCTGGCTCACCTGGATTAGACTCTTGATGCACTCCGAGTGCCGCTACGTTTGGTTTTCGCTGGCAAGCACGCCACAGTCCAGGGGAGAGCCTCTCGGTCATTTCCATGGATACAGGCGTCCGCTCTCCTGTGGGACCGAGGATGGGAGGAGGGGGCACCGAGCGACGCAGTTGACAAGGATGAGCTGAAGGAGCTTTTGAGCAAAGCGGATGCGACCGGGGAGAGCAAGCCGGGGCAGCATCTGAATTTGCGCCTGCGACTGACCATGGCGAAAGACGATCTGAGCAAACTTGAGTTTGAGATGGCCGCCGTAGAGCTGCTGGAATGAGTCTTCGTCGAGAATCGGGAAGGGCATGTTTGATAAGATCGGAGTGCGAGGCCAGGCGATCGATGGAGAGAGCGAGAGAGAGAGAAAGGATGGTTGAGGCAGCGGGATTGGGGAGGCCACAGCCCGGCGGGCAGTTCCAGCAAACCAAGCCAAACCGACATAGCCAGCCGCATTGTCGGCACATGAAAGCGGATCCTTGCAATCCCGCCAGCTCATCCGGCATCAGCAGCCTCATTCACGGAGGCCTGGCTTCACCTGGCTGCACACAAAGCATGCTACGACATGCCGGGCACAGCCAAGGCAGCTGGAGTCAAGTTGACTCGGTCGACCCGATTCGAACGAGCTGTTGTTGATCGTCGCCAATGCAGCTCCCCTCGATCTCCCAAAGTGGTGCCATTCGGGTTTTGAGTAATCTGTATTTTGCTCATAGAATTAGGCCGCAGTATATGCGGATTATGAGGTGGGATGGATGCACGGCGCTTCTTCCACACGGACGAGGGCTATGCAGATGCTTGTTCAGTGTTCTGGGGCGGGTTGTAGCCGTAGTGGCAGCCCAACGCAAAGATCGAGGCGGTGAGGAGCGCGATTGTGCCATAGCAGGCAGCGGCCAGGTAGTCGAATGGAGCAATAAAGGCCAAGGACGCAATCGAAAACAGGCCGCCGAGGATGTCGCACATCAGGAAGAGCCGAGAGACGCCGAAGCAGCTCTTGGCCAAGAAGATCTCGCGATACTGCGGGATGTAGCCCAGGGCCACACAGACATTGCCGAGGACATTCATGGCCGGGCCGAGCCACTCGCGCCCGTTGCTCCGGGCGACCTGGAAATGCATGTCGAGCGGGGCTGTATCAGTTTCAAGAACATCCTCGAAATGGCACCAAGGCATCCAGTCTCTGATATCTGCAGGAGTGTTCGTCCGTACCTGGCACAGATACACCAGCAAATACTCGAGTCCACCGAGCACGACCGAGACCCACAGCGACTCCCATGCTAGCAGCATCAGGAGCCTTGGGTGCTTGGCAAGCCGTGGCGAGTTGTAGAAGCGGATTTGGACAAGACAGATCACGGTGAGGAAACCGAGGACGTTGGCCTGCACGATCAGCGAGATGGTTTGGCCCGAGTCGACGAGCGAGACGGCCAGAAAGACGCAAAAGAGCGTCCAGAGCAGCATGGTTGTGTACGAGAGTGTCCCGGTGCTCTTGTGGGCCCAATTCTGGTAGACTGTTTGGATATGACCGTCGGACGAACCGAAGGGCTCTGGGTTAGCGCTTCACACAGGCATGCCATGTCGAGTGCGGACGAGGCGGTCCAGCGAGGAGAAGCGAGACTGGAGAGCGGGTCGGCCTGAGCAGCGATAACTTACTCTGCGGCAGGAGCATGACTGTGAAGAAGATGAGCCCAATGATGCCCAGGACGAGGGCGATCCAGGCTGAGGTTTCCATAGCTGGCGCTGGAGCAGATGCAGGATAGCCGAGCGAGATGGCTGTCGATGCTGGTCGCGGCGGCAGACGCCGATTTATCGTCGAAGTGGTGGTGAATCCCCGCGCGGCAGTGAGAAGCCCCGAAGGCGATCGACAGTCCCCGACAGCGACCAAGACACGCAGCCGCCTTGGTGAATCGAGACAGGCCTTGAGACAGTCCCCGAGAGAGAGACGACTTTGGAAGAGGGGGATGCTCTCAGTTGCTGGCCTGGACGGGGCTTGATGCTGGCTGGTTCCCAGGACAGCATTCCCCGAAGCTCGACACGAACCTTATGGGCCAGCACCGGGGACGGCACGCGGCTGCATGCTTGGAGCCAGAGGGACAGCGGAATCCCCCTCGGCTGCACCGGGGATTCGGTCGGGGAAGATGATGGACCGGACGACTGCCGATAGCTCCCCGCACCAAAGGGAAGGGATACAATCCAACGAGACTATGAATTGGATGGGGCGTGAGCGAACATAGACAAACAAACAAGCGGCACAGCAGACCCGAGCACAAGCTGTGCACTGAGCACAGGCCATCCACCAAGGAGCAACGGCCCCAAGCGCCTCCTCCTCCCCCCCCCTGGATACAACACGTTCGCCTCAGCGGGTGTGGAATACCGTTCGGCGCGAGCACGACCCGACTGATGCCCGAGGACGATCTGTGCTGCGTCCGACAGGCCTCGACAAACACCTCGGACAGCAGCTCGTCCTGCGCCGACCGCCAATGCCCGCGCCGACCTCAGGGGCCAGTTCGGTCAACTGGCACACAGAGCGCTCTTCCAGCCGTGTCCCCCCAGTGGGGACACAGCCGCCGGCTCAGTACTCCCGGACAAGGACCATCCACAGACCCACCAAACCACAGACCGTCTGCCATGGTCAACCCCCCACAATGGTCAACCCACAACGGTCAACCCACAATGGTCAACCCACACCGACCCCGCGAGACAAGACCATGCGGGAACAAGCCCCGGGCTGGCAGAACCGCCTGCCCAACGCGTGGCGCCTTCCCCGAGGGCAGTCCTGGTCAGTGGTGGTCTCGAGCCTCGCGGCAACGACTGTGGGAACCTCCTCTGCACAAAGAGGAGTCTCTGTCCGTCACAGCGGGACGATGTTCGTGGCGAAGCAATGTGCGTGGTGGAGCCGTGTGCGTGATGGAGCCGCGGTCGGCAGACGCAAAGACGGGTGCGACGGGGAATCCAGCCTCAGCCCGCTCGCTTTGGCCATGGTGGTCGGCGGCGAGCCAGCAGACGCCTTCCCCCGGCGAGGCTCCAAAGGCCGCCCAACCTCGTTTCGTCCACCGGCTGAACTTCCCCGACCTTCTTGAACTGGAAGTGCAGAAATGGCTGGCTTGCAAGGGGGGCTGATATAAAGACCTGCCGGCTGCTGTCGGCATCCAGACTCTCCGCATCCCCTGTCCTCCACAAACCGGACAATCGCACTGATCGGACAGACTCGTGTTGCTGCTCTGGCGCATTTCACCTCATCTATAGTACACAGACCCCTGTTGCCACCACCACCACCACCACCACCACCCTCCCTCTGCACTCGATCCGCATCCGCATCTACATCTCCGTCATGAGCGAACTCCCCGAGGCTGTGGAAAAGTATTTCCAGGGAACTGCCACCGACGAGCAGGCCCTGGACATCTATCTCGACTCGACCATCCGAGGTAAGGCTCACACACGGCTCTACCTATTCGGCTGGCATGTATGAACGGCACGCATAAGCGGCATGTCGATCGTGGTGGTCTTGCAGTGCCCTTGCTTCAGTGCTCTTGTGGCATGCCCTGCCCTGTCGCCCCCCCCATTGGCATCACTCATGCAGTCCCATCTCTGGCTTTCAGAGTTCCTGCACGGTGGCGACCCCAAAATCCACGCCGCCATCGTTCACTCCAGGGACAAGATCCGCGACATTTTTGGCAAGCACAAGCTGGACGATACTCGCGATGTCCAGGACTACATTCACGACCTGCAGGCGAACGTGCTCGCCCATGCCTTTCGTGCCGCCTCGCCTCGCATGATAGGCCATATGGTAAAGGGAGAAGGGTTCATATTGCAGACCCTGGAGAGCGCCAAACATGGGCTTACTGGTGATAGACTGTCGATGGCAGCTCGGCATGATAAAATCTCATTGCATGATTGCTCCCCCCCCGTTCCCACACTGCGACTCGCCTGCCCCGATATTGCGTCTCACCATGCCATATCCTGGCTCCTCCAGACTGCCTCGGCCCTGCCGTACTTTCAGCGTGGACTGGCTCGACTGATCTGCGCAACGAACAACAACGTAGGTCTTACTGATGCGACGATAGACGCGGCCGGTCTTGCCCGCCGACTCGATGGGCTATCCCGAGCCTGCTCTGACATCTCCCCACTTGGATCGCTGCCGTCCCAGCTTGCCAACGTCGAGAACTCGACGACTCTCACTCTGCTGGAGCGCGAGACGCTCGGACTCTTGCACAGCCTGCTCTTTCACAATGAAAGCCTTGACTATGTGAGTTCCTCTGCCCTTCGACGCCGCTTGCATTCTGAGGCACCTCCTGCCGCATATCTCCCACGACATCGGTGCTGCCCTGGACTGCATCTCACTCCGCTGCCGGGCTCGCGACTCTGTCCTGAATCTTCGTCGGTTCCAGCCCGAGATCATGCACGCACCCGATCTCTGTCTCGGTGTCTTCACCTCTGGCGGAACAGTGGCCAACTTGACGGGTATGATCAGCTTGTGGGACAACTCGCTTGTTTGTGGAGGGCTTTGCTGAGCGGGATGGGGGTTCTCGGGTCCAAATTCCTTCCTTCCCCCCTCCCGACATGGCTGCTGACATACCGACATGACCATACATACTGCCCCGCCCACTCAGCCATGTGGGTCGCTCGAAACAATGCCCTGGGTCCGCGACCCGATGCCGAGCCTCCTCTGGCGGGTGTGCAGACGGCCGGACTGGCTCGTGCGCTGATCCAGCGCGGATACGAGGGTGCATGCATCATCGGCTCCGAGCGCATGCACTACTCGTTCAAAAAGTCTGCCGATATTCTTGGACTCGGCACCGAAGGGCTGGTGCTAATTCCGACCGACGAAAACTACCGAGTCAGGTATGGACAAGGCAGCGGGACCGGCGGTAGTGCCAAGGACTGCCGCACACTGCCACGGGCACATGCACACATCCATTTCAACAGCAGCATTACCCACATGTCTCGGCGGCCCTGCCCACAACCACTTTGCCATTATGACATTCTGCCATTGACGTCTTCATGTGCCGCTCCGCATTGTGTTGCGCTGCATTTGCACTGCGCCGCCTCGCAACAGAACTGATCTCATGGAACAGAAAATTATGGAGCTGAAGGAAAGCAACATCATGGTGATTGCTGTTGTTGGCGTTGCCGGCACAACCGAAACGTAAGCTCACCCGGGATGCTTGGCGCACTCGGCGATTCGCGGTTCATTGTGCTGAGGGGCCTTGGTTGAGCGGTTCTTCACGTACCTGATGTACTTGTGGCTTGATCGCACCATGATGTACTTGTGGCTTGATCCCACCATGATGTACTTGTGGCTTGATCGCACCACCGCCTCCTGCTCTGATTTAACGCCTCGGACGACGCAGGGGCTCGATCGATGATCTCAACGCCGTCGCCGACCTGGCCCAGACCCACGGCATCCACTTTCACGTCGATGCCGCCTGGGGCGGGCCGATGGTCTTTGCCCCCAAGTACTCGCATCTCTTGGCAGGCATCGAGCGCGGCGACTCCATCACCATCGACGGACACAAGCAGCTCTACACCCCCAATGCCGTTGGCATGCTGCTCTTCCGCAACCCCGAAGCCGCCGCCAACATTCGCAACACCGCCAACTATATTGTGCGCGAGTCGTCCCCGGACCTTGGCCGGTACACCCTCGAGGGATCGCGCCCGGCGACATCACTCCATGTGCATGCCTCTCTGAGCCTGCTGGGGCCCCAGGGCATCGGCGCCATTGTCGAGCGAAGCTGCGACCTGACCAAGAAGATGGCAAAGTACCTCAGCCAGCACCCATCGCGCTGCTTTGAGGTGCTGCACCAGCCCATGAGCAATCTGCTCCTGTACCGGTTCGTGCCCAAGTTCCTGCACAAGCGCCGAGACGCCGGCGAGCTGACCGGCGAAGACCAAGCCGTCATCAGCAAGCTCACGCGCGAGATCCAAGAGCGACAGTCGCGGTCCGGCAATGCGGGCTTTGTCAGCCGCACGTCGCTGTTCTACCATGCTGCCCAGGGCCCTGTCGACGCTTTCCGTGTCGTCATTGCCAACCCACTCACGGTGTGGCGTGACATTGTTGAATGTCTTGAAGAACAGCTTGTCATGGGGCAAGAGCTGATGCTGGAGATGTAGTAGCAGTTGGAGATGTAGCGGCAGCAGCCCCGGTATCACGCGCGGGCCTTTGGGATGCGGTAAGAAAAAGTTCATGTACACATGGGCATCCTGGTATTTGGCAGCAGCTTGACTCACAGAGTAGCAGTTCAGCCACAGGCGTAATAAATGCCAATCGATCGTCCGATGAAGCCCCGGTTGATTTGCAAGGGCATGGCGAGGAGCGGCAGTGGCGGATGACGAAACACTGCTGCATCCAATATCGCGGATCATGGAGGACTCCAGAATGACTTGTACTTGGTCGCGGTGAAGCGCACAGTCGATGATGGCTCGGGCTTGGTTCGGGTTACAAGCTCGCTTTATTCAAAGAGGCACATCCCTGGCCCTGTGCCGCATGCAGTCCGGCGCTGATCAGCTCAGGCCGAGGAAGGGGTGGCCTCGATCGCCTTTTGGCTCTGGTTGTAGCTGGAGGATATGCCAGCGAGATAGGTCGAGGTAAAAGGGCCCGACCAGACATGCGATTAGTATTGACAGACAGGATGCAGATCTGACAGCAAGTCGAAGGGCAGCGGCAGAGGAGATTCCAGGCCAGTGCCATCGCACACCAGCGTATAGATCCAAGGCGGGGGGGGGAATGGCAGCTAGAATCAAAAGGACTCACTTCCAGATTCTCCACATCTGGTACATGCCGATGCCGCCGACAAAGATGTTCACGGACATCAGGTTGTAGTTGATGGGGGTGATGACGGTGGCATATCGACTCCAGATGATGCCGGTGGCCATGAGGGCTGCATGGAAACAACGGATAGTGCCTGTGAGCGATCTGTTGCAGCAGATGTCTTGGAGGGCTGGGCTGGGCTGGGCTGCGGCCAGTGGCGAGGGTGGTCGCAGAGATACATCCGAGACGGCTTACATGCAGTTTGGAAAACAGAGAGCTTCTCGGCAGGTCTCTGGAGATCACCCAGTCCGGCAATGACCAGGCCCTAGAGGATGACAGTGTATCCGAGAATGCCACAGCAACGATGGACGAATGCGAGCCACGCGGATGAATGAGTTGATTTGACAGAGAAGGTTTCGTCGATCGAATGGACAGCCACGAGTTGGAATGCCGTTACAGGGGGTGGAGACAAGTTGGTCAGCGTTGCGACAACGGGTGATGCCATGAGCACGCACTCACACTCGACTGACAGCCCACTGTGTTGGTGCGGACATGGACAAAGCGGCGACATACCCATTTCATGGCAGGGGCCCAGAAGAAGATGGTCTTGGGTCCTGGAGTGGTGGACGGCCAAGGAGCAAGTGCAGCAAGCAACGCGGGGTAAGTTGAAGAGGCCGAGCCAAGTAGAGGCGTGGTCATGCTGCGGAGCAGCCACATGCTGGCCCCGCCGATCCCGATGGTTCGCAGGACGATAGGGAGCTGGATGGGGCTGGGGTGGCGACGGATGCGCAAACCAGAGGGCAGATATGCGACATTGCCGCTGGGATCGCTCGGTCTGCGGACGACCGGCACTTCCAGCGATGTGCCGGACAGGGAGAGTAGCTAGCGCCGGCTGCGCGGTGGGGCTGCATACCCGCAGGATGGTTGATGAAGTTCTTGAACCAGGATCCGCTCGCAGAAGCCATTTTGCCAGGTGCAGCTGTGGAGATGATGGGTGCCGAGAAGGAATGTGCCTGGAGAAGGGCCCGAAAAACGCAGGCCGGCAACGAGTTCTGTTCTGTGGAGCGGCGATGTGGCGCAAGACACGGAACAGCGTGGATCGAGTGCGGGTCGAGCGGCGGCTTGTTGGCTGGATGCACTCACTCGATCCAGCGGCACGCGCACGGGCTCACCGCCTATTGGTCGAGCAGCGCACAAGGACGCGCGACACAGCGCCGTTGTATGTGTGTGCGAGCGAGCCGCGCAGCACCTTCCAAAAACAGGGGGTGGCGCGCCGGATTTGGCGGTGCGGGGCCACAGCGACACAGCGCGAAAGGGCAAGGCTGAGCAGCACAGCACAAAGCGACAGTGGCTGTGGTACATTGCAACAGAAGGACACGCCCATTGCGACAGAAGGACTCGCCCATTGCGACAGTCCCACGGCAACAGCAACAGCAACAGCAACAGCAGCAACAGCGCACAGACACAACGGCAGCCGCCCTTCGTTTCCTTTGGCCTTCGTCGCTCTGCGTGCTCGACAATCCCTCTTTGCCTTCTGTCAGGTCGGCCGTCCTTGCCTTCCATCTCGCTGTCCATCCGTCCTTCCTGCCCGGGCTGCCCAAAGGACCTCCTCCTCTGCCGGTACATGTCTGTGACCAAGAGAGCGGCCCCGGCTCTTGTTCCGCGCTGCCTTCGTCTCCCCCCGCCTCACCCGCCCGTCCACCAGGCGGCCAAACCCAGTCGCTCTTGCCTCGCATCTCACACTTGCTCTCTCACTCCCCGTAGACATTGTCGATCCCGGCCCGTGCAGTTGCCCTCGAAGCCCTCTCGAAGCCTTCTCGAAGCTATTCCCCCGCTCCCCCGCTCCCTCCTCGTCTTTCTCCGTCGCCTCGTCCTCCGGTTGCCCACTCCTCCCAGCCATGGCCACGCCGACCAAGCTCGCCCGGAATCCGGCCTTCCAGTTCTTCAGCAACCTCAGCACCGACAACGCAGCGGCACCCGTTCCCTCCCCAAAGTCGGCAAAGTCATCGTCCAGCCTCCAGACCACCTCCGACTCCAAGTCCGAGGCCACCTCGCCTGTGCACAAGCGGGACATCAGTGTCTCCTCCAAGCCAAAATCCACCCGGACCGTTACTCCCGATATTGTCAGTCCCACCCAGCCCAGTCCCCCTCCCAGTCTCAGTGGCGACTCGACTGCGTCCAAGCCGGACGAGCCCGTCGAGGGATCGCTGCCTACCCCCGCCAGCTGCTCTCCGGTGCCTTCCAGTCCAGTGTCATCGGCCCAGCTTCAAGGTTTGTGCCCTGCGCCGAGATTGTGGCCCATCCAGAGCCCATTCCCGAGGCTTTGCGGCTGTGTCTCCCGCAGCATGCTGCAACCGAGCTGTCCCGCCTCTGCAGCATGCACTTCCGGGCCTGACCATCTCCATCTCTTATCTGATCGCCATCGCCACAGATCCGGCTCCTGCCATCACTATCACTGCGGATCACCAAGACTCTGGCGATTTGGATGTGAGCGAAACCCTGAATCAGCCTAGCCAGCCCAGCCAGCCCAGCCAGCCCAGTCAACTCAGCCAGCCCAACGAGTCCAGCGAGCCCAACGAGTCCAGCGAGCCCAATCCGCCCAGTCCACCCAGCGTGCCCGCCGTTGAGCCAACTCCCGCTCCCGCCGTTGATGCATCCGCTGGCTCCTCTGCCGAGATCGAGGTGCTGCGGAAGCGGTGTGAGGAGCTCGAGCTCGAGCTTGCTCAGCAACAGCGCAGCAACGTCCACTCCGAGCTCGAGGCCGAGCACCAGAAGCAAATTGAATCGCTGAGGGAAGAGTATGAGTTCAAGCTCAAGGACAGCGAGGCCCGTGTCCGTGCTCGCGACGGTTATCTCCAGAGCACCATCCTCGACACCGCCAAGCGCATTCAGGACCTCGAGCAAAAGGTGGTCGAGCTGAACATGCTGAACGAAGAGCTGACCCAGCAGCTGCAGCTCGAGAAACGAAGCCGCATCACGCTCGAGAACCAGCTCGAGGAGCTCGAGCACGACAACACCTCGTTGCAGAACCAGATCCTCGACGCCGAGGCCGATGACATTGTGATCCTGCGCGACATTGAGTCCCAGACCGACATCGACATGACCATGCCGCTGTTTGCCGTGCCCGAGATCCAGCCCGTCGCCGATCGCGAGATCAGCGTCAATGCCAACGGCTCCGATGCCTCGGTCCAGACCTACGAGCCCGAGCAGCCCGAGCAGGTTGTCCTCGCCATCTCGTCGCGCCTGACCTACGCCACCCTCACCATCGACACCCAGAAGGAGACCATCGGCATTCTCGAAGACAAGCTGAACCACGCCACCGAGGCGCACGAAACGCTCCAGAAGGAGAACTGGGACCTGAAGCTCGCCGCGGAGCAGGCCAAGACCTCGCTCTCGGCCCGCGACAAGATGCTCGACCAGCTGCTCAAGCGCATCGACCGCTACGAGTCCGAGGCCAACACCAAGCGCATCCTCGACACCGTCGCTCAGCGCTCGTCCTCGATTCTGCCGTCGCCGGCGGTCTCGCCCTACGTCGAGGAGGCCACGCGACTTTCCAACTCCTACGCCGCCCGCCCCAACACCCCGAACACGGGCATCCTCAAGAGCCTCGACGACATGCTCCTCAACGAGTTTGCCATGGAGGTCACCGAGTTCGAGTACCAGGACTCGATCGACCCCGCGGCCTCCTATGAGTTCCCGCCGCGACAGGCCTCGTCGGCTGCCAGACCGCTGGCCTTTGATGCCCGCACAACCGCCCCGCAGCGCACCCCCGCCTCGCTCGGCTCCGTCGCCGTGTACGATTCGCTTGGCCGACGGACCTTTACCGCCAGCCCCCTGCAGCAGCAGCCCGTCTACGAGGCCTTTGGCACCATGTCGCCGATGCCGCCCTCGGGTGACTTTGGCTCCATCCAGCAGGCCCGACCCCGCCGGTCGCGCAGCGCCAGCTACCAAACGGACCCGATCTCGCCCTCGGCTGTCCATCGGTCCATGACCAACGTCGAAATGGGAGTCCCGCTGCCGCTTGGTGCCCGCCCAACGAGCCGTGAAGAAATCGCCTTCACCTTCCCGTCGCAACCTGCCCCGGCCCGAACGGCCAGCATCGCATCCGGAGCCTTCCAGATGAGCAATCTCGAGGAGCCGCAGAACGCCAAGCTGCTACGGAAAATCTGAGCCAGCTCCGACTTGCTGCTGGGGCTGGAGCCATGACCACCGATTTGCTGTCAGTGGTCGCTTGCCGAATTCCCGGCTCTGCTGTTGTTGAAGCAACATCGTGTCTGCCAAGTTCGAGCACTCGTAGCGGTCGGCTCTGACCTGACCTTCGATGTGGGCTGCGACTCCTCCCGTTCTGCCGCACTCATTCTTCGAGCTGGAGCAAAGGCAGGAATCCACGTGGCATGTTCGTTCGAGTTCATCCCCCACTCATCTCTCCTCCCTCTCCAAAGACTACATCCCCACCAACGTCACCCTTCCACCACCGCCACGTCGCCTCTGTCAAGTATATCCGACCTTCTTCTCTCCACCTCCAACCCCATTTCGCTGACACCATCGCCGCAGCCCCAGCTCCTCGGCCCTGCTCCCTTGGCAACGCGACTGTCTCCCACGCCGCATCCATGGCCATGACACTGCCCCATCATCTGTCGCCGCGACTCGGTAACATCATTGCTTGATTGGAAGGCGACTTTTTGAGGCCCTCTCTCTCTCCGTTGCTGTCCTTTTACTATCGTCCCGTTTTACTACGCTGTTCCTTTGTCCCCCCCCTCTTCGCATGGCAACAACTCCCAACAGCTTCCAAGAGCACTCTCCCATTGCCGTGGCCACATTGCTGTCCATCGCTCCCACACTTCCATCTTTTGGTGCTGTCCCCCCTCTACCTACACACATCTCCGAGTCAGCCGTGCTTTTGTTTTCTCTGATTTCTGATTGCCGATGCCATTACGGTCTTCTTTTTTTTTTTTTACCTTTCCTTCACTTTCTTTCGCTTTCTTTTCGTCGTCCTTGTGTCGAAGCTCTAACAGTTAGATTGATACATCCCCTGTCCACCACCACTACCGCCACTTCCTCCTACACGACCTCCTTTCCTCCTTTTGGATCGAAATATATGATATTTATTAGTGGATCAACTTGGTCGTGGTCGCCGGATGCACATTCGCTGGCGATATGCCCTTCAGTTCTCATGCACCCGCTTTGCATGGGTCCACGAACTCCGGGGTCTCGGTCAGTCTGGTTCGGCTGCATTTCAAGTCGCTGTTTCGTGGTCGCCAGACGACTTTCCTTTGATTCATCAGTGCCGCCATCGGTGTCGCCTTCGCTGCTGCTGCCCGATTTCGACAGTTTGTGGATGTGACCGGCTTGAGAACTGCGTGTGACGCCAAAGCCGACACTGTTCTATCCATACTTGCACCATCGGATGTCGTGCGTTGTAGACGCCAATCTGCTTTCTCAGGGAAAGGGCATGTGGCCTTCTCTTTATCACTCTCTCACACACACTCTCTCACTCCGAAACCTCGCGACACCGGTATCGCGTTTGTCCGTTCGTCGGCCTTGTCCGCGGATCGACCACCCAAGGCACTATTCGATCAAATGCCATTCCTCCAAAAGCTCGTCCACGCCTTCGTCCTCGGATCCGTGGGGCGACTCGTTTGCGGTCTCGATGAATCGCCGCACCTCCGCGTCATGCAGGAACACGCTTTTGAGGGACTCGGCCGTGCTTCGTGGGTTCGGCCGCGGGCGATTCCGAAGGAGGATGTGCAGTTGCAGGACCTTGCCAAAGTCCATGTGGAACTGCTGGGGCCGCTGTATTGGCTCGGGGCTTCCGAGGATGGGGCTTGCGATGGACCCGCTTTGGGTCGTATGACTGGCATCGCTTGTGCTGAGAGCACTGTACGTCAGAGACCCCTGGCTCCATTTTGACAGCGGCGACGAGTGCCGGTTGACGTCGCTGGACAAGAGACGCACAGATCAAAGCGGTGTCAGCAAGCGAAATCCTCACAGGCGACACCCTCAGTCAAAGAAGCCGTCGTCGGCTCAGCTGCAGTGCTTGGCTGCTGAACTGAACTGAACTGAACTGAACTGAACTGAACTGAACTGAACTGAACTGAACTGAACTGAACTGAACTGAACTGAACTGAACTGAACTGAACTGAACTGACCATCCGAGACTTGGCGCCTGGCAGCACAGCACCAGGTTCTCCAGGGTATTGGGCAGCTGCTGCAGTGAAATCTCAACTCCTTGCGAGAAGCAGAGATAGGCAATGTTGTAGTTGAGCATCGACAGGCCAACGGTGAAGCTTTCGATGTTGGTGTCGGTGAGCCAGAGCGGGACCTGAATGCTGTAGGCGTGCCAAAGTAAAGCCAAGTGAGTCTCGCGCAGATATGTTGCGATGGTGATATGATGTATACATTCGTGTTTTTGAAGCCGAGCGGCGGGTCGTGTTGGAGCTGGACCTGCTCAAGCGTCATCTCGGGGGCAAATCGGAGCAAATCGGAACTTACTTTGTCTGCATCGATATCGACTCGTAGTGATTGGCCTGGGCAAACGACCGGACACCGCCGTTGATCATCTGGAACGGCAGATGGACGCCGAGGTACTGGCTAAGCAGCACAGTCATGTGGACAATGTGTCCGACTGCGGCATTGAACTTTTCCCGAGGGTATCCTGCGAGACACATGGAGAGAGGCGGGCAGCATGAGCACCGTTCCAAAGGACGAGCCCCAGGCAGCAACCGTAGTAACAAAGATAGTCGGAGAGAAGGGACACTGTTTGCCGAGCCGCATCGTCAGGGGCCTCACCGTAGTAGTTGCCGTAGACCGAGAATCCAACGTTGAGGATGCGGAACTCAAAGACCTCCTCGGCTCCCAGGGTCGCAGGGTTCGACGGAGGCGACTCGGACGTGGGAGTGGTGATGATCCCACCGGACAACGTCGAGAGCGTCGACTGCGTCGCTCCGATCAGGGCATTCAGCGCAGACGACGTTGGCGAGACATGCTGAGAAGCCAGCGGGACCGGCGCCGTCGTTGCTCCGTTTGCCCGCTCGGGTTTCTCGAGAACCGCCATCATGTTGGCATTGGAGCTGCGGCTGGAGGTTGAGGAATGGACACGCTGGACCTTGCGCAGACGAAAGACCAGGACCAGCTCGCGGATCAGCAGCCTCCGGCTCTGAGTCAGGATCTCGGCCACCTGGGTATACTTTTGGAGCCGCTCCTTGAGCTGCGGCTCCAGCTGCTTGAGGGCCGACTCTTGGCTGGCTGAAGCCTCCCGGCGCGATGTCCGCAACAGACCCTTCTTTTCCTGGATGCGGGCCCTGATGGCCTCAATGCGGTTCTTGACTGGAGCAGCACAGCAGCAGCAGCAGCAGCAGCAGCAGCAGCAGCAGCAGCAGCAGCAGCAGCAGCAGCGGGGCCGAGGTGGTGTGGAATGTGAGAACGGTCGCTGGGTATGAATGCCGGCCCCAGTTGCAGCCAAACCGGGCTGTCGTCCGATGGGCTGCACTTGGCCGCAGAGAAATGGTTGCGACAGACAGAGCACGCCTCGGAGCATCCACATCCAACCTTGAGCAGGTCATCGATACGGACCGACGCAGCAGTCAGAGACCAGGGTCTGGCCATGTCGACTGCGGATCCATCGACCCGAAGGACCGAACGGCGGCGTACCCTCCCCTTCGCCTATCCAGCCAAAGCCATCATCGTCCCTCCTGCATCAGTGCCTGGCCAACAAGGCTTACGTTTCCTGTTCTCGATCTCCATTTCCTTGATTGTCCGCAGCGTCCCGTTCAGCTGCTGGACCCGTGCCTCAAGCCCGGCCCGAGTGGAGATGCCTGTTGATGGACGGCCGCCAAGTCGAGCCTTGATCTTGTCTTCCAACGGCTGTCGCTCGGCATTCAGCTGTTCGATCTTTTGCTGAAATGTGGAGATTCTGAAGAGCGGGATATGGATATGGGTATGAGTCGGAGATAATGGAGCAGAGCGACAACCCGTAGAGCCAGCCGAGGTGGCCGGAGACGAGTCGGGCAACCATGCCAGGCAAGCGGACAGATACGCACTCCTCGCCGAGACATCTGGAGCAGTGGAATCTGGACTGGGCTGTGGAACAGATGGGGCACTCCATGGCTGACTGGATGGCTGACTGACTGACTGGCTGACTGACGAGATCGAGGAAATGGTGTCGCTGCCGGGCGATTGCTGCTGGGGGAGGGAAGGAGATGGAAGCGTGACGGGAGTCTGGGCTGGGCGCGGACGGCCGTTTTGGGCAGCAAGTCCGACAGCAGGCCCTGGCTTGGCGCTGAGCCGCCGCTTTCCCACACCCAGGATGCGAGATCCCCTGCATGTGGGCGACAGCACGGACACACGGCGGAACGCAGCCCCGTCCAATTCGATGCGATTCGATGCAGCTCGATTGACTCGATGCACTGCGATGCGATTCGATGCAGCTCGATGCCCTCACGGCATGGGATCCTGCTGCCTTGCAGTCGTCCTCCGGGTTGTGTCGTGGGCTATGTGCATCGACTGTCGCTGCTCTCGCTTTCCGCCGAGACCGGAATGATCGTGATTGAGAGGCTGCCGAGCAGCATTGCCATTCACACGCAAGTCTTGCGCACAGCGGGAGGGGCGCTCGGAGGTGCTGCCGCATCGCTTTGGCGGCAAATCGAACCTCCAGAAGTGTCCGGCGCAACCCACCATCAGCGGCACTCTCATACCTCCGTCATCGCTACTATCGCCGGCACCATCGCAGGTGTCATCGCCGGCGTCGGCTGCACTCGCGCACCACTCCAAACTCAGGCTCGCTCATATCCTCCTCCAAAGAGCGTCGCCAGTGACCAACTGCACTCGCCAAGACCGAACAGCCACTTGCACCCGCGATTCGCCAATGACATCCAAAGAGGACTGGTTCTTGGTCGTGGACCAGGAGGACGGCGAGCAGTTCGTGTGCTCGCTGATCGAGGAGATCCTCAACCGCTCGCAGGAAGTGCTCTTTGAAAAACACATCGAGAGCCAAGTCCTACCCTATGCCGTGCAGTTCTCCAAGACGACGCTGCTCAAGATCATCGAGGTATGGGCCAGGCCGAGCGCGTATCGACTCAGATAACGGACATGGACGGAACCAAGGGCAAGGAGGAGTCAGTGCCCGCTCTTCTCACCGCTGCGGGAGAGCGACTCAACGCAAAAATGTACGTCTGGCTTTTGCGCACCCCCTGTCTCGCTTCCCAGTGGGAGTTCTTTCGCAAGGATCTTGGAAAGATCGACTCGGCCGCCTGGCTGCCCGACGAAGGTGAGCCAAACAGACTCGGTCCGGATATGCTGACAGCCACTGCGGGATACAAAGTCGGACCGGCCATCGCAGCGATTCGGTCTCGACTTTCCGGCGGTGCTCACAAACCAATTTGTGAACACGCCCATCAACACCCTCGTATCGTGGTCACAGAACCCGTTCCTGTCACGATCGACTCTTGGGCCCGTGGGGCAATTGCACTGCGCTCCGAGCCTCCGCCGCTTCCACAGCCCAAGAAGCCATACTCCGAGACCCTGAGCATGTCATCGCTGTCGTTGGAGACTCCGCCCGAGACCGAAGAGCATTTGAGTCCAACCGCCGCCGCGACGCTGGGCCCGACGTCGATCAAGGAGAAAGGGTATGGTATGGTCGATGATGGCGAGAGTGTGTGCAGATATCAAGATGTTGACGATACAGCATGGGTCTCCAGCCCCGCCTTCTCCCTCCTCAAGGATACTGACCTTGTTCAATCCTGGCCCTCTCCCCAATCTCTCTCACAATCTCCCTCCTCTATTTGCAGTCGGACGTCGGTGGTGCGAATGTCGGCAAATTCGATATCAAAGGTACAATCAGGGTGCGAGGCGCTGCATCGATAGCAACCAGCAAATACTGCATGCTCGATCGATTGCAGCATGCCTCTGTCGCTGACATTATGTGCAATTCGTCCTTTGCTTTGTATGTCAGAGAGACTCCAAGAGCGATCGAGTGCGAGCATCCGATATGTCGATCACGTCGTCGTCGTCAAGAAGTGGCCGCAAGCGAAGCGGGGGGAGGCGGAACGTTTTGCAAGGCGGTGCCGCACATACGACGGCAGTGACCGCTGTGCAAGCTCTGGAGCAGTCGATCCAAGAGGTGAAGCGATCGCTTTCAGCATACGGGAGGAGTGCTCTATGGGATGGGAGGGGAAGAAGTAGATGCTCCCCGTGGATTACAACCCAGAGCATTGCAGACCCGCTTGCTGAGATTCTCACTGCGGTGTTGGCTGATATTGACACTGGTGTGGTTGCTGAACTTGGCAGGAGAACAAACGGACGATGGCCCGGATTGCGAATCTGGAAAAGGACGGTGGGCGGGCTGACTACACCTCGGACCACGACGGTCGAGTGGTGCTTGTCAAGAAGCTGGCGCCGCGCAAGCTCCAAAGCACTGGGTAGGCGACGGGCATCTCCACCCAGGGTCTGTTCCAAGGAGCGGCAGTGCTCGAGGAAAGCTGACCATTTGTCCGCCCGGGCTCTGCACCCGTCCAACAAACAGCGTCCGAGCCATGGTGATCCCAGAAGAGCCCCAGACTGGACCCGCAGGAGGCGCACACGGCGCTGCCGAGTCGCCGTACCATCTGGCACGTTCCCACGCCAATGCACCCAGCAAGAAGCAACACGGCGCTGAAACGACCGGGCGAGAAAGCGTCACCGGGTTCGGCCGGCTCGGAATGTCGCTCAGACAGATCACGCAGCGACACCAGTCCTTCAACAGCATCTCGAGCATGGCCTCGCTCCGCGACACCAGCGGCTTTGTCGAGGACTCGTCGCTGGATATGCCTCCGCTGGTAAGAGCCTTGACTCCCCCGTACCCGACATTGCTTGCACAACCCCCCGCTGGCCGACAGGGAGAGCAGAGGAACTAAATACTGCGGCTAACTCGCACTGTTTCCCATGGACCAGTCGGAGACGATCAAGGTGGCTGCAGGCGTTGTGCTGATCGAAGGAGAGAATGTCAAGCGGGGTCTCTATGCCCCTGCAAAGGTAGACCCATCTTACACCCGGGACGCCGGAATCCATCAATGTGCCCGGTCGCTCTCACGATGGTGTCTCCCTCCCCTGCATTGCGCTGCAGCGGACTTGGCCATGGTGATCCAAATCGCTGCTCACCGCCGCATCACTCTCTTGGTTCGATACATGTACTAGCGGGAACCAGGTGTCCTTGCCGAGCCAAGCCAGGGCCAAGCGCCCAAACGAGCAGCCGAAACGGGGCGACGAAGCCATCGGCCGACCGACTTACAAGCGCCTGGCCTGGCACCGACAGCGGGACCAGGACCGGCACCACCAGCAGCCATTCCCACGGGGCTGAATGCCAGCTTGTTGCTCGGAAGCGATCCCATTCTCTCTGAGGTTCTTTCCAAGGCCCGACCAAGCCTCAAGCCGATTCCGTTCCCACTGTCGTCCAATCCACTGACAGCCAAGGATGGGGCTCGGGTAAGCACATGCGAGAGGAGAAAAAGCTGGCGGTAGAGGCAGTCGTGGTGGAAGCAGTGGCAGCGGGTGATGGCAATCGCTCAAGAGCAATAGTGCGGGGTGTGCATTGCGACCACATCCAAGACCTGTTTGCCAGCTCATCGCTGTCGACCGAGCAACCGGGCTGTGTTCGGCGAACGAATATGCGAATATGCGAATATGCCAACTATCCTCACACCATACCCAATGTCGCAGAAACCGCGGCCGCTGCCTGATATTTCCGACCGCCAGGACTCAGGACACATCCAGGGTGCATCCGTCAAGATTCTGTAGCCACTGGGTGGGCCCGATAGCCGCAGAGATGACAGAATCTTCAGCCTGTCTCTCGAGGGTGAGAGACGGAGGGGCAAGTCAAGACATCCACGAGTAGATCACGCCGTCCAACGACATGGCCAATCGGACATTGTTCAGGAATATCGAGCATTATCGCGGACGCGCAGAAGCGAGGAGATCGAATGGACAGCCTCTTCCTGTGCCAGGCACCTCTGAAACGAGAGGATCGGACGGGTGATTTTGGGAGAGCGAGAGAGAGGGACACGTTCAGAGGCGAAACGTACGAGAAGGGGCACTACAAAACTTGAAAAGGTCATTTCTTGTGAGAGAAGGGAACGCACTGCACTCCAGAAGAGCAAACGAGGCAAGGTACTGAGAACTTGATTACAGAGTTGAGAGAAAGAGAAGGAAGGAAGGAAGAACCTCACACAAGAAGGTCACTGGTTCGCCAAAAAAAAAAAATAGAGCCACAGACAGAGGTCGGAAGGGATGGTGCGCTGGATAAGATGCCCAAGCGCACAGTCAAATCGACATTGCCTCCCGTGAACAATGCAACAACTATTCTTCCAGATGCGGCGAGAAGAAGGCGGCCGCCGAGATTGGATAGATGAGCTTCGGCATCGTCGTTGCTGGTTGGCTCGAGTGGGCTTGCAGAGACTCGGTGGGCTACGTATACCGGGTTACAAAGGGAAGGAGGCAGTAGAGCTTGAGCAGAAGGGAGGGGTAACCAAGAAAGAATGGCGCGATAAAGCAAGATAAGGACGAGGACGAGGACGAGACGGCATTCACGGGCGCCAGGGTCAGGGGAAGTTGGTGTTGCGGCGGCGGCGGAGGAGGAGGAGGATAGGAGGAAGAGGAGGACAATAGACGATTGGCACCGTCCTCAAAGCAGGGCGTAGTTGCGGGAAAAGTTGCCCAGATTCGAGCTGTGCGATCGCTTGCGGTATTGGCTGTAATCGGCGAGGGTATAGTCAACCGGACTCGGATCAAAGGTGGATCGCAGCGGGTGGCCCGGACTCGATCGACTTGAGTAGGACTCGGAGCCAAAGGCCAGCAGATGGCGCTGGGGCTCAGAGTGCATTGAGTTGGTCGAGTAGACCGAGCCGACGGAGGAACCGGAAGCACTGCGGTTGGGGCGGGTGGTGGGCTTGAGCGAGACGGAGAAGGACGATCCCGAGGCGACGATGGGTGAGCTGGGGCTGATGGGCTGGAAGACGAGCGACTGCGAGAGAGCGTCGTTATGGTCCAGATCGCGACATCGGGCTGAGCAATACAGGCTTCCCTGCGGTTGGATGTATCGGAGCGGCCTGTTAGCGGACAGAATCACAGGCATCGACAAGGGTGGCGATCGTGGGGATGCAACGGGGATGGGGAGGGTCGATAAGAGGCTGTTGACTACGGGGACGTGAGTTGCAGGATGGGATGGCTCTGGGAATAATCAGAGCGGAGGGGCCGCCTTGTCGCTCGTTACGGTTGCGATTAGCACAGCCCAAGGAGTCGTCGCCATGGATGGGACATGAGTCGCGGCGACGAGACGGGATGGCACGACCAACAGCCGTAACGAGCCGCGAATGAATGGAGGAGAGGGAGGGAGGTGGAGGCGGAAAGGGAGGGAGCGTCGGATGCACCGTATTGCCAGCATTGCCAGCGTTGTCGACATTGCCATCATTGCCAGCATGGTAATCGCTGTGCAGATTTGGCCGACGCCCTGGCACTGAACATGCCACACGCTCATTGCAGATCGGACGCTGGAAACCAAGATGCAATGCGTACCTGGAAGGTCTTTTTCCCGCAATGGCACCAGTCCAGATCAAGACCGAAATCGTGACTCATATCGACGAGGATGGGGTGCTTGTGGGAGGACAGCGGAAGGGAGGGAGCAATGAGGCGCTCAATGGGACAGAGTGACTTGTGACCGAGACGGGCTTGAGGAGTCTCGGGGATCTGTCAAGAAGGCCAGGCGGCAGGAGCGGCGGTGATGGTCGAATGGGTTGCTCTTTCGGCTGCTCTTTCGGCTGCGGGTGCGGCAAGATAGCGACGGACAAAGGCGGGGATATGGCCGAGCTGAATCGAAGACGGACGAAGCAGAACCGAGCCGGGAAGGGGCGCAGACGGCGCGGCTCGACGGATATATTGTGTATGCGGCAGCAGAGCGGGAGAGCGAGAGGCAGCGACGAACAGAGGGCCGAAGCAGGAGGGCAGCGGCGGCGTCGATGGGGTTTAAGCAAGCGGTACACCAGGCAGTGCGGGCTTGGGGTCTGCAGACGGATCTGGCGACCAGAGACAGGGGAGCGGCGACCGGGGAGACGGAGGGCGATGCTGGGTAAGGGAGAAGCGGATTGCTATCATAGAACAGGCAGCAGGCCGGGAGGGTTGGAGGGATGGGCAGGTGAGATGAGGCAAATGGGAAAGCAAGCGGGCTCTGCAGACGGCAGAACAGCGAGCGCCGACGCGGGCCGGACCGGATGCGCCGCGAAGAAAAAACGGGGCCGGCTGGGTGTCCAGGCCGAGCCCCGGGCGAGACCACAGGGCGAGGTGCGGCAGGTGGGCGGTTCATGCAACTGCCGGTGGTGGTGGTGTTGGTGTGGGTGTTAGTGGTGGTGTTGGTGTTGGTGGTGATGTTAGTGTCGGTGTTAGTGGTGGTGTTAGTGGTGTTAGTGGTGGTGTTAGTGGTGTTAGTGGTGTTAGTGGTGGTGTCGTCAAGCGGCAATGCCATGTCCGTTTGAATGAGGATCGTGTTGCTCGATGCCGCTCAGCGAGCAAAGTAAGGCGCACAACAACAGGCAACAGTGTACAGCAAGAGTCGTTGTGTCGCTCAGTGCGCACAGTGGAGCAGCCCGAATCCAACCCCAGTCGTCGGCCGGGACGCTCGTTGCTGACATCCCAGCCGAGGCAGCGCACCGGAGCGGCCCACCACCAATCGCAAACGCCATGAGACCAAGACACAGACAAAGCCTGGTTGGAGCGAGGCCGGGACTCCCGCGGGACATGGTCTCGAGGCGCCCCCCATGAACAAAGCGCGGTCTTCCGACTGGATCATAGGAGCAGAGCGGGAGGGACTGGACCGAGTCGGATACACGCGAGGAGGGGGGGGTGGATCTGCAAGAGCATGAAGCCAGCAAAGTGCGGGCCATAGCGTGCGAGCAAAAGACATATGTGGGGGTCGCGGGAGGGGGTCCCTGTGGCCTGGGGGTCGTGCTGTTGGAGGAGCAACAGCATCCCATCGCAGCAACAGCATCCCAGCAACAACCCCTCCTCCATCGAGCGTCGGCAGCGACGCCGATCGCAACGTGCTCCGGCCATGACGGCGTGTGCAGGAATCGGTCCGATCTGCCGGCAATGCGCAAGCAGCAACACCAGATCAGGGACGGCAATACACAGGCGATCTGCAGAGACGCACACGCTGCATGGTCGTTCGTTCAATGTCACCGTTAAAGCGATCACCCAGGCACGCGCACCCACCCAGATGAGCGAGGACAACAGTTTTCGATGGAGTAGCACAACATATATATATTGTGAACAACCTGCGCAATGGCGATCTAGGCAATTTTTTTTTTTAAATTAAATACGTGGATGGGGGATATCTCCTATATCTTTGAAAGGGGGGGGTGTGGCCGTCCTGGCTGGGGGGCCAGAGCAACAAGCCAAGTCGGGGGGGGGCAGTGTGGAAGAAAAACGAGGAATCAACCCACGGCGGAAAGATCAGGGGGAGGTAAAGGGTATAGGAGAGCCAGCTTCAGACAGATGCGATTCGGGGGCGGGTCGACGTGGTCGAGCGATGCGGATATTTTGCAGGAGCGATGCGATGGTTGTTGTTTTTTTTTTTTTGCTTTTGCTTCGTTTTGAGGACGGGGGGGAGATCTTGAGTTGATCGATTAACTGGCTTCCTTGAGGGATAGAGTCGAAGCGGGTCGCTGATGATTGCCGCAGAGGCAACCACTGGTCGACGGGATCGAGTCAATCCAACAAAATTGATAATGCTCAAGAGGCCCGGGGACGAGGAAGACGGAATGAGGACGCGGCGACTATGATCGCGGCGAACGAGGCGAGGTGCTCGAGGCCATGTAGCTTGACGGTGACCAGCTGAGGGTCGGCGACACAGACAACGAGTGGGCGGGGGCACCGAGCGAAAACTCATGCGAGGGCTTGCCATAGAATTGCTGGGAGCGGAAGGACGGCGACAGGGTGACGCTGGGAACGACGGGCGAGCTCGAAGCGCAGGCCCACTCGCGGTCGCGGCAGGCCAGGGAGCAGTAGAGCTGGCCCTCCTGGGTGTGCTTGCCGCAGGCGCACCAATCGAGATCGAGACCAAAGGACATTGTTGGCGAGGAGATTTGCAGAGACACGGGACGGTGAGAACGACGATGGAGGGGGGGGTCACGGAGGACGGGGTCTTGGCGACAGGAAGGCTTGAGCGACAAAGGTAAGGCTTGGAACGGGACTGGACCGAATGACGCAGCGACTGGGCTGAATGACGCAGCGACTGGCAGAAGAGATCCAGGCAGGGAGCAGGTGGGCTCGGAGCTTGGAGGTCTGGTGGGCAAAGATGGGGAGCAGCGAGGGGCAGGCGCCGGAAGCGCGGGGGCTTTATAGACGGCAGGAAGGCAGGATCGCGTCAGAGGGCCATGCGTCAAGGCGAAAAAAATAACGACGGCGATGACGACGAGTGGGGGGGATGATGCGGGCTTGTTTGTTGTATGAGCAAGCGTGCGTGCGCGGCGCAGGGAGCAGCGGGAGTGGTTCGGAGGGCGACGAGGCGGCGCCGAATCGGGGCGGCGCCCCAGCGGACGCGGGCCAATCAGCGCGCGGCGCCCGGCAGACGAACCAACCAGCGACGCGCGCGGCGGCCATGACAGTGCGCAGCGGCTGTGGCCTATCACGCCGCCCGTCATTGGACCGAGGCAGCCCACAGGGGATTAGGCAACGTGACTCAACACACCAGGCAGCCGCGCCGCGATTGGGCCGCGCGGGGACAGCCTGGGGCTGGGCGCCTGACGCGGCTGGGCGGGCATGCGGGCGCGCGCTGTTTGTGTGGGCGACTGCTGTTTGCGTGCGACTGCTGTTTGTGTGTGCTGCGATTTGCTGTGATTCTGTGATTCGCTGCGACTGTTGTATGCATCGCCTGATACCGCCGACCGAGTCATACACCACACACACACACACACCTCACACACGCAGCACACGCAGCACACGCAGTGCACTGTGCGGATCCATGACGCAATCCGCCTGCGCCTGCCAAGCAACTCTGTGTCCGCAAGCCAATCGGCAGCCAGACACACACACACGCACGCTGCCGCAGCCAATCATCGACGCGTCTGTCGCAGCCAATCGCGCGGGGCGGGTCAGCCGGGCGTGCGCACGGGGCGGGGGCGGGCGGGCCATTTCGGGCTGCGAGGGCAAGGATCCGGATCGGCACAGCCGCCAGGCTCGTGTGCCGGGCTATCAGCACAGTGTTGCCAATGGCGATATCGACAGCGATGCGCAAACAGCGATATCGTCGCCGGCGATCTGTCGTGATGCTGCTGCCGCCGACATCGGGCCATTCGCCCCAGCAGCCGGTCGGCCTTTGCGGTCGGATCAATCGGATACCCACGCAGCGGCCCTGCCATCCGCAAGACGCAACCGCTCGGAGCCGCGCGGCCGTTGCCGCTTGCGCTCCGCAATCGTGGCAGTTGTGGTGTTGCAATCGTGGCAGTCGTGGTGTTGCAATCGCGGCAGTTGTGGTATTGCACTCGTGGCAGAAACCACCACCACCACCACCATAAGAGCACTGACGGTGGTGGGGTAGTGCACCCGACTGCCCAGTCCATCGCACCGCAGATCAGGCTGCATCGGGCCCACAGAGCCCTATCGCCCACAAGGGCCGTCGCCACCCAAGCACACATCCGTTGTACGGGTGCGCCGCCACATTGCCTCTTGCGGCTGCACCAGACTCACCAGTGGCAGCACTTGCCTCTTGGGTGCACCAAAAAAATTTTCTGCTTGTGCAATCTGCCCTGGTCGGCTCGCCTCCAGCCAGATTGGGTTGCGCATCGACACATCATCCCAGCGCATCTCGGCGCACCCAGCCGCCAGACCCAGCCCGAGCCGGCCTGGCCTTGGCAGGCGTCGCTGTCAGATGGGCCGGTGTGCTGCCTTCCCCCTCGATGGTGCTCCATGTCTCACCCGCCTGTCTGCAGCACCCCCCCCCTGTCCCCAGAGCCGCCCAGCACCACAGGCCGGCCGCTGCACAGCCGATACGGCCAGCGGCGTCGGGGGAGGCTTCGGGCGATATCGGAATCGGGCCGCAAAGGGGCTCTCCTGGCTGGATTTGGAATTCAATCGCAGGACCGCCGCTGCGACCGGTCTGCACGTTGCTGGAGTGTGTCCCAGGCGACATCGTCGAGGCTGGGCCGAATAGGACTGCATAGGACTGCATAGGACTGCGTTGGACTGCATAGGACTGCGTTGGACTGCATTCGAGGAGCCGCGCCGCACCCAGTCGCAATCCAGCGACATGTCCTATTGTCTTGTCAGCACGCCTGTATTTCGCCATGGTGCCCCCGTATTTCTTGAGCACGATCATGGCTCCGCTGGAATCCGCCGGAACCCGCCGGGCTCCCGCATCCCCATCTGCCGCTCACCGTCTGCGATGCGGCCCCCCAGAACTGCTCGGCTTTGGGATTCGCACGAAAATCAAACAACCCCATCGCCGCTCACCACCCGCTAAAATCCCCAAAGCCCTTGCTCGGCTTGGCCTTCTTGATCTGCACCCCGCCCACGTCCGCGCTGAACTTGAGGTCGTCATCGAGCGTCGATGCGCGCTTCTTGCCTGCCTCGCCGTCAGCCCCGATGTACTTGCCGATCTGCGTCGATGCGCTCGGCGTTGGGATCGACACCGCGGGCTGCTTCTTTGGGCGGCTCTCCTGTTCATGGGCACATTCGGTCGGTCCGTGGAATTAGCCCATTCGATCAGCGAATTCGATCGGCCAAAGGCAGCGCACCGATGCAACTCTGCGAGCCGGCTCCACCCGCCGTGCTTTCTGGATATCGTCCCCCTCCAGGGACCACGCCTGTCCCAGGATCCAACCTCCCCAGGGACCATGTCGGTCCAGGCTGTGCGGCCTCCCCACCCGCCCTCGCCCAGGGAACCCACCCACCTTCGGGTCCTTTGGCCCCGCGCTGTCCTTGATTGTGCCCTCCAGCTTCTTCTGAAACTCGTCGAATGGGTCCACAAAGACATTCACCTTGATCAGCTTGATGTCATCCTGAGCAACCGGGTCGACGATGACGCATGTGCCGCGCACGCGTTCCGGTCCCGGCAGGAAGGCCAGCCAGCCCATGAGGAGGGATCGCAGGAGGGAGGAAGAAAAGACAGCCGATGAGACCGCATCAGTCATGGCGATTCATGCTGTCCAGCCAAGCTTGCGGCTGTTCCACCGCCGCGTGCTTGCGCAAGACCGTAATCACCGGCCCGGCCCAGTGTTGTCACCGCCAGATCGGCATCATGCTCACCAGCGGGTTGTCGCGGTCATCCGTCTCGATCTTCTCCATCTTGCCCAGCACGTCCATGCCGCCGACGACCTTTCCAAAGACAGTGTGCTTGTTGTCGAGGTGCGTGCACGGCCGATAAGTGATGAAGCTGCCGGGTTGGAATCGAGCTGGCATATGAGTCACCGGGCCGGCTCGTCATTTTGCACCGTGCCATCAAACAGATCCGCTCATCCCGCCGTCCTCCGTTCCAGTGCCGGTCTGCGAGCTGGCTTACAACTGCGATGAGTTTGTGTTCTTGCCCTTGTTGGCCATCGAGAGGATGCCGCGGGCGTTGTGGCTCAGGTTCGACTTGAATTCGTCGCCAAAGTCTTTGCCCCAGCAGGACTCGCCGCCGCGGCCGGTGCCTGTTGGGTCGCCGCCCTGGATCATAAAGTGCTTGATGCTGCGGTGGAACTTGGTTCCGGCGTAGTATTCTGTGGAGAGCGGCGCTGCTGCGTCAGATTCGCTGCACCGCATCGACCCGCATCGACCCGCATCGACCCGCATTGGCTCACTTTCATCCATGCGCTCATACACCCCCGCGGCCCTCATCACTGTCGCCATTCGCCATTCTCTATTCGCCACTTGCCTCGCTTTGCCAGTGTGATAAAGTTGTAGCAGGCCCGCGGCGTGTCCTTGCAGAACAGCTCCAGATTGATGTTGCCCACGTTGGTCACCAACTGCGCGTATCCAACCCCAGTTACATGTGTGAGCATGTACTCCTCATCGTCGATGATGGCGGCCTCGTTGCGAGTCTGCACGTCGATAGCCGTTGATGTAAGCGACATGGCTGCGGCTCCGGTCGAGTAGTGCGCGGCGTTGTATGCCTTCTTCTCCTTTTTCTCGTATGCCGGCGTCAACGCAGCCGAGGCCCCGGCCGGGGACTTGGTCAGGTCATCGGTGTCCCCGGCGCCCTTGGACAGTTCCGAGAGCACCCGGGAGGCTGTCCCCGAGGTGGTCTTGATCTTGTACGAGACCATGGACTTTTTGGCATCCTCGTCCGGGTTGTCGACCTTGAGGTCGTTCTTGAGGTAGTGAAAATCCGAGATGTTTCTGGTGCTCAGGTTGTGTGGGTCCTGGATCCGCCGGCAAAAAGCTCGAGCGCATGAGTCGCCAGTCCGATGGCAGCTGAACACTGCGACATATACTGGTCCAGAGCATGCCGATATCGCTCCGTCCGCACAGCTCCAGCACAACAAGCATCTGCGTGCCCGTATCCATCTCCCAGAGACCAATGCAGCGGCGCACCTGGATGGTGATAATGTCCTTGCGGGTAAATGGAACATCCTCAAGCAGGTCCACCCAGTGCTTCGTCTTGATGTTGAGCTTCTCGACCGCCTCGAAGGCATAGACGTTGCCCGTCGGTTTGATTGCCACGATGTGAGTGTGCTCGTTGAAAACCTTGAATGTGACGGGGCAGTGGTACTCGTCGCCGGCGTTTTTATGAAACTTGAGCCGAAAGAGCTGCTTGGCCTCGAGCTTCTCGCCCGTGACGGGGTTGGTGCCGTATTGCTTCAGCCACGGCACGATGTTGCTGGCAACCCCGGACGTGCACCCACAGGATCATTGGCCCGTTGGTCGATTCAGATTGCAGCGGCGATGGCGTCCGTTCATCCATTCCGAGCAGAGCAGTGTAGAACGGGTGAGCGACAGATCTGCACAGGAGATATCAACGCCTGCAACGAATGCCCAAGTCGTTGAAGAGATCTCGCTTCGGCCGCCCAGACATGGCTCGCAATGACGAGCCCCGATCTTTCAAAGGCGGACACAGCAGAGAGCACATGCGATGCATTCCGTAGGCAGGGACAGCCCAGCCAGGGCCACCAGACACAGATTGGGTTCTACATACACAAGATCAAAGACGATACCTTCAGGCGTGCACATCGGATGCTCCACCGGTTGGAGCGAGAGCGAGCAGCAAAAGAACGGCAGCCGCTTGAAGTTGGATTTCGGCTGCGATGACTTGGCGCCGCTGAGCACGATGAAACAGCACATCCAGAGGTGAGTTGGAGGCAGGCTGATCTGTGTGGAATCGCCAATGTTGCCGGGAGCCCATGCTGTACCATACCGTGGCAGCGATGTCGGTGCATGCACTCAGTCGTCGTTGACAATGCCGCCGTGCTCACCCGAAATCCGTCGCCCACTCGGAGTGCGTGATGTAGAGTTTGTCTGTGTGCTTGCCCATGCTGCTGTCGGGGGAGGTCCGTGGGGTCTGGGTATGCGGCTGGATATGTCAGATACGAGATGCGGTGTGCGTGCTGCTGACGCCCCTCTGCCAGATATCACTGTTGGGTCTCGTCTGCGGATCGTTGCGGATCGTTGCAGATCGTTGTGGATGGTGTCTGATCGTCGCTGGTTGCTGTGTGGACGGCAGACAAACCGGGCTGGCTCGCGCTCTCCAACCGGGACGGCTCGTCGCGGCTGGATCCGGACCGATCCGGTGCACTCGAGCCGCCGCATATTAAAAGTTCATTTGTGCTTCATTTCCTCCAAGCGAGGGCCGAGAGGGCGAGAGCGCCAGCGAGGCGTCCCGAGCGAGGCCGTCCAGCGAGAACCAAACCCGCCGACAGCACGCTCCGTGGCCTTTGCGTTTTCTTTCTTTGGCTCCCTCCCTATCGGATTGCGTCTGAAGCGAGTCGGTTTCTCGTCAGGTAAGATGCGCCGCCATCGCCGCCATCGCAAACACCGCAAGCATCACCGCCAACGGTGTCCGCACGAGCGTCGTCCGCTGTCGTGCTGGAACCAGAGTCGGCGTGGATGTCTCGACCGCGGGCTCCTCAAGATACACCCACACCTGTCCCAGCCGCGTGCAGGCGAAGCATTCCAATTCGGCTTCTCCCAGAGGCAGCAATCGGCATGCCGCCGCAGAGGAGACATAGCTGGATCGGGCGATATGGGGCAGAACGAATGCGTCGTCTCTGGATATCGCGGCTCGCTGTCGCGCGGTCGTCAGCAGCATGATCTATGGCAAGCTGTCGACTCTGCTCGCATCTGCAGCCGCGCCGACGTCATTGGAAACAGACGGATCGATCGACTCCTTGGAGGGAAACACCGAGGCCCTGCATGGATCACCCGGAACGTGCATGGTTCATCCGGAGCTCATGGCCGGCGGCCGTTCGCCCTGGAATTCGCGTGCCCATCGACGTCCCATGATGTCCACTTGTTGCTGATCAGTCTGTCATGCCTCTCTCTTGTATCCGCCCCAAACTCCCGACTGACTCGATGGATACATGCCTGCCGCCCGGCTACTCTCTCTCCCTCTCCGACCACGGTCAACGACCCTTCGTCACCTTCGACATCAACACCCTCTCCAATTTCATCGACTCTGCTATACGATTGCCGTCTTCGATCATGGGCCCTCGATCCTGATCGACTACATCGCATCTGACTAAATCGGATTGGACCCCGATGCCGATACTTGCCCCACGACCGTCTGTGCGCTATCTTTTGCCGTGGCCATGTCGATGCTGGGCCCGCAGACAAGATGTTTGCCCGTCAAACTTTGCGCTCGGCTCTGCGAGCAAGCACCATCCCTTCGGTGAAGGGTCGCTCCGTTTCCTCTTTGGTGCCCTCGACCGCCCATACCGCCAAGAATGTCATTTCCTCGTTCGAGAACCTGCAGTCCAAGAGAAACGTACGTTGAGCTATGAATCCATCTCGCCGTCGCACCACTATGAAACTCGCAAAGCATTCCTCCCATTAGCGAACCTGGCGTCATCATTGGGAGCGACAGACTGGCAACACAGCCGCTTCGCCTTGTCTGCGACTCGCCTCACTCAGTGCCATCTAACGCTGCTTGCATGCATTTTGCCCCCATCAGGCCTCGCAGCCCACTCTTCAGATGAACCCCGATACCTACACCACCACGACTCGATGGTTCGTTCCCCCAAAAGTCCGTCAGAACGCCAAGGTCTTGGGTACGATAGGCCGCCGACCAGCTTCCTGGCTCTGGAGAGTGGCGATTGAGGCGTGGCGTCAGACATCGCCGCATGCATCGAGGCTGTGTTGCGCAGCTTCGCCAAGTGCGCCAACCTCTCGCGTCGGTGTGATGATGTCTAACTGTTCTGTCTATGGCGGCGATGCCCTCAACAGAGGTCCCTTACTACGAGGGCGAGGAGCCCGCTCTCGAGAGCTTCACCCTCAACTTTGGTCCGCAGCATCCCGCTGCCCACGGTGTGCTCCGTCTCATTCTGGAGCTGAAGGGTGAGGTCATTGTGCGCGCCGACCCCCACGTCGGCCTGCTGCACCGTGGCACGGAGAAGCTGATCGAGTACAAGACCTACCTCCAAGCCCTCCCCTACTTTGATCGTCTCGACTACGTCTCGATGATGTGCAACGAGCAGGCCTACTCGCTGGCTGTCGAGAAGCTCCTCAACATCGACATCCCCATCCGCGCCAAGTACATCCGTGTCCTCTTTGGCGAAATCACCCGTATCCTCAACCACATTATGGCCACCACCACCCACGCTCTCGATGTCGGTGCCCTGACCCCCTTCCTGTGGCTCTTTGAGGAGCGTGAGAAGCTCATGGAGTTCTACGAACGTGTCTCGGGTGCCCGCATGCACGCCGCTTACGTCCGCCCTGGCGGTGTCTCTCTGGATCTGCCTATCGGCCTCCTGGACGACATTTACCAGTGGGCCCTGCAGTACGGTGGCCGCATCGACGAGCTGGAAGAGTCGCTCTCCAACAACCGTATTTGGAAGGGAAGATTGATCGGCATCGGCAAGGTCACTGCCCAGCAGGCCCTGGACTACTCGTTCTCGGGTGTCATGCTGCGAGGCTCCGGTGTCGCCTGGGATCTCCGCAAGGAGCAGCCCTACGACGGATACGAGAACTTTGAGTTCGACATCCCCGTCGGCACCAACGGCGACTGCTACGACCGTTTCCTGTGCCGTGTCGAGGAAATGCGACAGTCGCTCCGCATCATCAGCCAGTGCATCAACAACATGCCTGGCGGCCCCGTCCGCGTCGACGACGCCAAGATCGCTCCTCCCTTCCGCGCCGACATGAAGACCTCGATGGAATCGCTGATCCACCACTTCAAGCTGTACTCTGAGGGCTACTCTGTTCCTCCCGGCGAGGTACGTACTGTCCGCGCAGAGGTGTTGGCGGTCCTGTGTCGCCGCTCTGGGCTCGCGAGCCGTCGGTCCAGCAGTCCGCAAAGCATTCCCGACTAACTGTGTACGAAACGCCACTTTGGCTGGTCTGCGCCTCCTCTTGCAAACATTCTCGGTCGTCAATCGGCTTCTGTCCTGGGGGACACTTGGTTCGCATCCAAAGACCTACACTGCCATCGAGGCCCCCAAGGGCGAGTTTGGCGTCTACATCGTCTCGGACGGCTCCAGCCGCCCGTACAGATGCAAAATCCGCGCTCCCGGATTCCCCCACTTGGCTGGTGTTGACTTTATGGGCAAGGGCCACTTCATTGCCGATGCCGTAACAATCATTGGTACCTGCGATGTTGTCTTTGGTGAAATCGATCGCTAGATCGCTTTGCTCTCCCCCCTCCTCTCCGCATTCGCCCTCTCGCCCCTCTCATTTCCCCCCACGCTTCCCCCCCTCCTCTTCTCCCCTCCCTTCTCTCAACCGCTCCCCATCCCCCACCATTACCTATCTAAACTTGAGTCCTCCAACCTATTATCGCCATTCTTTACTCTTTATTTTTATTTTTCCTCACCTGAGGGACAGTGGTCTGCGTGTGGGTGGCGGGTGGCGAGAAAATACACTTGATTCAGAAATCACTCCCATGCCTCGGATACCCAAGGAAAGGGCTCACATCATTGGCTTGATTGTGCATGGCCATTTGGAATGCTGTGGACTGAGCTGACGCACAGGCAGTCTGAGCTCCTCAAGATTGCACCGCTGATTCCCCCCCCCAGCAGCAGCAATTAATCGACCCACATCATGTCAAAGTTGCGATGGCACCAGGCACGCAATAATGGGGGACAGCAAAGTCGGGATACGGGGCAGCAAAGGCACTTGTTTGGATGCGACAATCGTGGAGGTGACGGTGTACTGACACTTGACTCGACAAGACAGCGGCGGCTCTGTTTGAAACAGCAGGGATATAGAATGGAGGGGTGGGAGATGAAGACATTCGAGGATGGGGGGGGGAAGGTGAAAGAGCAACGGGGTCTGGCTGTGCTCTTCTCACCCGCATCGCCAGAAGCTTGATGACACCAATGGCCTCTGCTCCTGCGTCAAGGGAAGCTGGAATTGCAGCGGACTTGGGGGGCACAAATGCCGATGACAACGTCGATGGCAATGTGTAAACGTGGATGTGGTCATGGATGTGGTTTCATAGGTCTGACAGGGAGGAGAGCAGGGACGGTCTCCGTCGTTCAAACTCGATGATCGATCTGGACAGGCCAAGGCGGCGGAATCGTCAGTATCTCGGCCCATGGATATGAGCCTGGCGTGGAGCCAGCCAGATTCCCGCGCCATCTTCATCACGTTCATGTCTTCTCTCATGAAGTGGGCTGTCGAACACTGCACCACAGTCCAGATTATGCGACAACTCACCCCGGCTCTGACTGTTGCGCTGTCGGTTGATGTGCGGTGTTTGTCATGTAAAAAACGTCCCAGGGATGGACCACGGTCGTGTCGTTGTTGGGGGGGGGGCACCAAGCAGAGAGAGATGAGCATGAGGGGTACTTGTCCATGCCGCACCTCCAAAGGGAATCAAAGGCCGCTCTGTTGCTTTGCCGACATTCAGGATAAAGGCCCGATACCCGAGCCAGACGGAACGCATACGTACCAGCGACGCCAATGAAGAGCCCCTCAGCATCGCCAGGCGTGAAACACACGCCTCCGATTTCGCCGAAAAAGTCAATGACCTGCGACCGGTAGTCCGACTCGGCACAGTGCGAGCGCAGATCGAACAGATGCACAAAGTCGGCCGACTCTGCCATCGCCAGAAACTGGCCGTCATCGCTGAACCGCAGCGAGCGCACGGCGCCCAGATTGGCGCTAAACGTCGCAAGGGTACTCTGGAGATTGCGGGTGTCGTAGAGGCGTGCTGTGCAGTCTTCACACGTTGACACGCAGGATGGATGGATGGATGGATGGCGTTGACCCGGTCAGCGGAGTTAGCTCTGGGCCGCCGAAGCACGTCGTGCAACTCATCAGAGTAGGATGAACGGCATTCGCCCAGGTTCGAGAATGTAGATTGAGCAGACAGCGCAGCGAAGCCGTGTGATGAAGTGGCAATGGTATTGGGCGCTCAAGGCGCACTTAGATCCACATTAACACCACACTGTCAGCCATACCTTGATTTCCGGTGACCACAAAGCGGCCACATGGCGACCAGGCACACGCAAACGAGTAGTCGATGTGGCCAGTCAGGGTTTCCAGGGCTACAGGAAAGAACCATGGGAATCACTTCAGCATTTCCAGCGACGGTGGAGACGTGCTTACTGGGCATGCAGTTTGCTTTGGAAAGCTTGGATGAATCGCTTGCCGCCAACTGCTTCCCGTTACTCGTCCAGAGTCAGTACTCTCTAAGAGATGCAAGATCACTCTCCACCGATCTTGACTGTCGTGCTTACTTTGTCCGGTCTGCGAGTCAACAATGAGCGAGTCTTTCACGTCACCGACAACACAGAGCCGTTTCTGATCCGGACTGCGTGCGCTGCACTGTATCCGACGTACTTGTCCAAGTTAGAGATCGCATATTATTTCTGGAAGCATCGTGGACGACCGGGCGTGATAGTGTGGCCTCATAGACGATCGTCGTGAACTCTGACACGGCTCTTTGTCCGAGCAACGCAACCGGATTCGCGACAGCACGATGCCACGATGCCACGATGCCACGATGCCACGATGCCACGATGCCACGATGCCACGATGCCACGCTGATGCAATGCACTTACATTGAGCGCCCAATCGAACCGAAATGCCTGGACAATCTCCCCACGATCCAAGTTCATGACACGCCCAAACTCGTCGTTGCTGGAGATGATGGCCTCGTGGACTGAAGAATCGACGATCGAAGCACACGATGCCAGCGAGTCGCTCGGGTCAGTGCGGTCTGCATCTCTGGTCCGATTGCCCTCCGAGGAACAAGTCGACTCAATCAGCGTTACCTCCACTCCGGCTCTCGACGATATCAATGTGGTTTGTGATGCCATTGGACCGATTCGGCGAGACAGCTCCTGATTTCTCCGCGGAGCCTTCGTTGAGACTCCGAAGGACAAACTCTCCTTGGTATCCTGCCACATGACATCGGACGGGGTACACAATGTCAGTCGAATGTTCCCGAAGCTCGTCTACAGCGACATCGGCAGTTGTTTTTGGGGGAGGGGAGGGGAGCGCTTAGGGTTTACGCTCTCAGTGTTGTGGTGCGCATGCAACGACAGCCGAACCTCCAGCAATTAAGTAGTTCATCTTGGCGCACATGGTGCTGATTCGGATGTGGCTGTGTACTTTCAGAACTGATCGCGCTCGCTTCGAGAGTGGGCACCAATGCCGCACGCTTGAGTTGTCTGGAGATCCAATCGGTCACGCAATCGACCGGAAACAGCCACGCCGGAGATAATGGTAGCATCAGTCGACAGCATTCCAACAGTGACTCTCGGGCCATGTCACCGATCCAACCAGCGCCGGATTGTGAGCAGCAGGACATTCATGGATTGAAAAAAAGCGGTACGGCCGGTTGCGAGAGCACTCTTCTTGCTCAGCGATCCGAAGGGGAGCCATCTGCACCACCGCTGCAATCGAGGAAATTGCGTACGGATGTAGTAGACGTCGTTTTTGCTTGTGGCCCAAATCAGATTCCGCAGCTGAAAGTGGACGATCGTGCAGACTTGGCTGAGCCGAGTGTATCGAAACTTGTAGAACTGTCCATCGGTTCGGACCCGTGCAATCTCCTGCCCCATGCCATGAAGCGATTGATAAAGCATGTGAGTTGTGATATGCTGCATCGGACATGTCCCCAACGCAGCAGTCGCCACCTTCACGAGGCAGAATCGTCGGCTTTCTAGACTCGGGAATGAGTGGAATCCGCATCGGTGTCGATGCAAGCTCGTTCGGCGCCCACCTCCTCGACTCTGTCGTATGGAATATCGAGATTCTTGTAGTTCCTGTACTCCACGATACGCTGATCGCGGTAGTAGGTCCGCGACCGCTGGATCTCGGACCATTTGAGGCCCTGGATGTCTGCGAGACGGACTCGGGTCAGCATTGGCGCAGGAGGCCTTGGGGGCCGGCTGTGAGGCAGCGGTCGGCGCCAAATCGAGAAAAGCGATTGTGGCTTTGGATCGCGGCTGTGGCAACGACGCTCGATGGACAATGCAGCGAGTGCATGGCCATGGCCATGGCCCTGTGCATTCACCCCGCGCACTGCCGTTGGGACTTGGGCTTGTGATCACGGATGTCTGATATTGAACCACCGGTCATGAAGCGGCTGGCTTGGGGGTCAGAGGCGACAGAGCAAGTAATTACCGTGACCCTGTGCAATGTCCTCGGGAGTGACCTCCTCCGGCCGCAAGTCGTCGGTCACGAAATTATCGGCGCTGTCGGCATCATCTCGGCCCGGAGATGCCGGGTCTGTATCTGTGCATGGTGGGATGGCAAAGTTGCAGATATCAGAGTCGAATCTGAGGTACCAAGGGCTTGGAAATGCAGGCAGGGAGCACCGGCAGTGGAGTTGTGTTCTTCGATGCAGCAGGCACAGAATGTCGAATCGCTCCTCGGCGGACAAGTCTCGGTGGACCAGCACCCCAAAGCGATGCGCCGCACAGCTCGACTCAACCACGCAGACGCTGCAGACATACAGCTGTTCTCGGGCGGAACCATGGCGCTCTGGAGATGGGAACGACGAGGGCAGATTGGCTGGTCGGGTGGATCGGGATGTGGATGGCGATACCGATGGCGATCCGGCCAAGGGCGATGTGTGTGTGTGGCTGTGTGTTGGTTGTCCACGTGACGAAGGCTGTTCTCGGTGTGCTCTCGGTGTGCTCTCGGCGTGCTCTCGGCGTGCTCTCGGTGCGTGCACACGTGCGCAGCGCCTGTGCCACCGCGCCAGCCAAGCCACAGCATCTGTGTGCTGCTGGTGCCACGGATCACGTCACGCGATCTCGATCTCGCTCCGCTCTCGCCCCGCTCTCGTCTCGCCGCCGCCTCGCCTCGCTCTCGGCTCGCCCTGTTTTGTCCGTCGGCTCGCATCATCTCCGTCCTGATCTGCTCTTCGCGGTCTCGTGCAGTCGCTTCCGTCTTCATCCGTCTCGGCCGTGCCATCGACAACGCTATGGGCAAGGTAGGATGTCGCTTCTATCTATTCTTTGTTGGATCGACAGCCAGCACACACTGTTTGCGTCCTGCATGGGGAGTCTGCAAAGCGCTTGATCGATCAAAGCCGCCTGCGCGATCAATGGATCGGTCTATATCCCGCGCCGAGAACATTCAAGGCGTAATTGTCGCCAACCCGGCTGCTTTCGGTCAGTGTGCTGCTACATTTACCGGCATCGGCGGGAACCGAATCGTCCGCATGACCAAGGTGTTTGTGGACTGGATCGCCTTGGAAACACCCGGCCGAGTCTCAGGCATCATGGCCAGCTCGTTGTCGCCTTTGGAACCAAGTCACGGCGGCGAGGATTGGCTCAGCGATCTATCGACGCAAGTGCGATGCAATGGCTGTGGCGCGTGGCTACCGTTGCCATCCAATGAAGCGGCATGTCCATCGTCGCGATCTCGTATGTTCGTGGATGTGTCGAACAAGAGCGTGCCAAAGCCTGAGCGTATTCCATAGCCGCTGCTGCGAATTGGCCCATATCCGACTCCCAAATCGAGGCCCTATGACTGCACAAGAATGGGCACCCCATCGGAACAGCGCTAAGCATATCCAGCAGTTGCCACGCACTAACCCGTGGTTCCTCCCCTCGTGTCCGCTCACAGAAAAAGAAGAGAGAGCTGAAGCCGTGGTGCTGGTACTGCGATCGCGAGTTTGAGGACGAAAAGGTCCTGATCAACCACCAGAAGGCCAAGCACTTCAAGTGCTCGCACTGCAACAAAAAGCTCAACACGGCCGGCGGCATGCTGGTCCACATCAACCAGGTCCACAAGGAAACCATCAAGAGGTGCGATACCGAGGCTCTTTCAGTCGTACGCCGCTGTGTCGATCTGTCTGGTTTCCGAGGTCTTGGCTGGACTTGGTTGGGCTTGACTGAGCCTGGCCGGAAGCTGTCTGCTTCCTGGAACGATCACGCGCAGTTCCAGCAGTTGCAAGCTGCCGCATCCGCTGATCTCATCTAGACTGACCCTGGGCCCCGTCCACGATCTCGTTTCGCAGAGTTCCCAATGCCCTCCCGGGCCGCGACTCGATCGATATTGAGATTTTCGGTATGGAGGGCGTCCCCGAAGAAGACCTCCAAGCCCATATTGCCCAGATCGAGGGCACTGGCAGCAAGAAGCAAAAGACTGAGGCTGAGATTCTTGCCGAGACGCACCAGGCGGCATATGCCGGCGCATGGAGACCGCCCGTTCAGACAGCGGGGCCGAGCGGCCCTGCAATGCCAGTCCCGGGAATGCCAGGCATGCCAGGCGCACCACCCCCTGGCGCCCCGATCGGTCCTGTTGCTCCTCCAAGGCCGGTGGGCCCGTACGGCGCTGCTGCTCCCATCGCACCTCCGAACGCTCCCGCATATCCCTCGATGCCCTATCAAGCGCCTGCCTATCCTGCATATCCCCTGCCGTCCCGTGGGGCGGCTCCGCCTGTCATGCCCATGGGGATGCGTCCGCCTATGATGCCGATGCAGGGACCGCCTCCCAACCTACCCATGAGTCGCCCGCCGCCCATGATGTCCGGACCGCCGCTGCCACGACCCGGAGGACCTCCACCCGGTCCTCCGTCAAGATACGGCGGTCCGCCTCCAACCAGCAACTGGCCTGCTCGGCCGCCCATGCCTCAGCAAGGACCTGTCATTGCTTCGGCAAACTTCCAAAACAAGGAGCCCCAAATGCCCCGCCCCCCATTCAATGCCGGAGGTCTGCCACCGACCGCGCCGCCTACTTCTGGATTACCTGCTCCGATGGCACCTCTGAGCTCCAAATCTGCTCTGGCGCCGACGCATGAGGCGGCTGGTCCTGCCGTGGGCGGCAAATCTCAGGCGATCCACATTGTCTACGAGGCCAGCATATCTGTGGTAAGTATTATTCTTGTGCACGTCGCTCGATATCTTCGCCTTGCCCTAGTCGATCCAGCGGCATCGTCGTCTCCGTGGTCCTGGCGCTCTATCGGCGGTTTCGCTCCGTCGGCGACGCTCGCCACACCAAGCTCGGTCGACCAACGTGAATTTGCAAGTAGCGGTGTATCCCCATGATCGTTTCGCAGCAACAGACTCAGCTTTCGAGCCACCATGCCTGTCCATCGACCCAACACCACCCGGCCCCCTCCCCAACATCAACAGCTCCCACCTGGATCCAGCTGAGCCGTCTGCGCCCGATGTACTAACTGTCTGCCACCCACTGCGTACCGAATGCATCCTGACACTCATGGCCGTCCCTTGCTCACTATCTCGTTTGCAGGAAGAGCGACGCGCCCAGTATCCAAAGTATAAATTTGTCGAGGACGACTGAAGCCCATAGTGAGTAACTGGGGTTGGCTGCGGGATCTGTGTGTGGAATGTGCTTGGCCAACCTCCTTGCACAATCACCACATCCACATTTGCAATATACGCTTGCAACTCGGCCGCCAACGCAAGTCGCGGGGCAGGGCGGAGACACCCGCTCTGTTCCTGGTGAGACGAGCTTGCTCTCGGCTCCATCCCTTTCTCCATGTATGCCACACACATCAGACCGGCGTTCCTCCTTTGCCGTCTCAGCTCCGAATGAGTCTCTTCCGTCCACCCAGGCACGTCTGTGCTATGAAGCCACGTCATCTCGCAGTGTACCGTCTGTGTATTGTTCGCTACATGCGCTGCTGCCGTTCAAGGACCCTGCCCGCCCCCGCCCCGGCGCTCACCCTGAGACGCATTGTGGACATTACCTATCGATGACCAAAGAGCAAACAGGCTGGGTGAGTACAGAATACCAATGGATGCACACTCGCACAATCCGAGCCTCAAAGGTGGCGCCAGCAATGTATCAGACTCGAAAAAGTGGTTGTCAACAAGCGATTGCGACAGTGTCGCATATTCAGGGGATTGACAGATATAGAGTAAAACATCATTTTGCTGGAGCACCTTCTCCCCCCCCATCGATCATTGCCAGGAACGCATGTATGTGTGCCTACCTGCATCACAGTCAAGGATCGATGGCGCTGAAAAAAGTGCGCGGCTACAAAGTGGTGGATCCTGGTTGGAATTGTTGCGAGAGCGTGAACATAGCAATGGTCAGCAGCCATATTCACAGGGACTGGTGGGCACACAGCAGGCCATCCATGCGCCCAGTAATCAGAACTTCTTAGAGGTTTGTGGATTATCCTTGACCACGCCTTGCGGGCAATCTCACACAAGAATGGATCATCCTTTGAAGCGCCTCGCCACACAGCCGATCGGGAAGGAGACGGCGAGATACATACGGCGAAGAGCATTCGTGTGGCGAACGAAGCGCCTGGTGGCCCGAGCACCGACGATGGTCCTGGAGATGGGCGATACAGTTCAACGAGAGTGAGTTTGATGCATACTGGCTCGTGCGGTAGCGCATCCAAGACCACACTGGGAAGAGGAGGGCGGCAGCCGATCTGCCGCTGTCTCAGATTCGCCTTAGCTCTCATCAAATGCTCTTTTGCTCATGCACAACGAATCGCGCTGCCTCGCCTCGCCCCGGCGGCGCAGAGTACCCTGTCGATGAAGGCGTCGACCACAGCAGAGCCGCAGGACAAGCGCTCCAGACGCAGGGCGAGTGGCCAGCACGAGGCTGGCTCCGCAGGACGCGGCTGAAAGCGCAACGCAGTCAAAGAGCAGTGCAGGTTACAAAATATCACATCCTTGGACGGCAAGGCAGTCGGCCGCAGCCGCGGGGGATGTGTATCGGCAGCAGCAGCAGCAGCAGCAGCGGCGGCCAAGAGCGACTCACCAAGGGACACGTCGAGTGAAGGAGGCCAGTTGGGCGGGGGATGAGCGAATCGGCAATATATACTGCGGGCTGCTGCGCATGATCTCGCGTGCTGTGGCGCAGGGCGCGCCGCATCACCTGACCGAGAACAGGCCCGCCGCGCCTTCTCGCCCGTGCCCAACCACCCGCAGCGCACGGCCCCTCCAATCGATTCACTCTGCCCGCCCATCCAATCGAAACTCGCAAGCGTCGTCTGGCCAGCCAGCAGCCAGCACCAGGTATGTACGAGCCAGAAGGCGAGCCGGGGAGCGTCCAGCAGCGACGCACGGATCGAAGGGTCGCCAGAGCAGCCCTCGCTGTGGTTGCCGGGCCGACCAACCAGCCGCCTCCCGTGTCCCCGCTGGGCTCGCATTGGCCTCCTGCTGGTCGCCGCGGCCCAGACACTGTCCCTGGACAGACCCATGCCAGCCGTGCTCCAGGGCCGCTGGTCCCTCTGGTGCATGCCGCGAGCATGCCGGCAAAGCAGGAGCGCCTGCCTGGAGGAGGGCCGGTGTTGGGCAGCGATTGCTTGGCGGCTCTTGCATGTCTTGAGGGCTGGCGGGGGCCGTTGGCTTTTCGCACCAGACAACAATACCCTTCCCGAGCGCTGATGCAGCCCATTGCCCATTCCCCTCGCTGAACCCCCGCTTTGGCCACCCGCCGCACAGATCCATCCGCGCTACCAAACCCAGACCAGTATGTCGGACCACGGAGACGACACCGAAAACTCGTCCTGCAAGGAGCAGGACCGATACCTCCCCATCGCAAACGTCTACCGGCTCATGAAGCGCGCCCTCCCCGTAAACGCCAAAATCTCCAAGGAGGCCAAGGAGTGCGTCCAAGAATGCGTGTCCGAGTTCATTTCCTTTATCACCTCCGAGGGTTGGTATCTGCAGGCCTGCGCCCTGGCGCCAATGCGGATCGCTGCTGGTGCCGGGTCCATGGGGTTGAGCAGCCCCAAGGGCCCTTGCCTGCCGTTACTACTGCGCCCTGACTCGCGATTTTCGGTTCCATGCCCCCCTCCAGCCAGCGACCGGTGCCTGACCGAGAAGAGAAAGACGATCAGCGGCGAAGATATCCTCTGGGCCATGCACTCGCTTGGCTTCGAGAACTACTGCGAAGCACTCAAGATCTACCTGACCAAGTATCGCGAGGTACGTTGGTCGGTTCGGACAGACTAGTGCTGGTTCAACAGCGTGCCAAGGCGTATCGTGGGTGCTGCGAAGGGAGCAAGTGTCGAAGCAGCAGCAGCTGAGAGCGAACGGCGAATGGATCGACAGTCGCCCGTTGTCCAAGATGGAGAGGATCAGGCAGGCTCCAAATGATAATCCAATGGGAGCCGCCCCTGCGCATGTTCACGCCGCATTGACGAAGCTGACTTCTGTTTCTGTGCCGAATATCCCTCCCCTGGCAATCCTCTGCGTCCTGGCCCACCGTCTTACCCGATTGTCTTGCTTACTGCCGTGCCCGTTGCCTGGCTGCAGTCCACCAAGCTCGAGCGGAGTCAGACCGAGGTCAAGGAGGAGGGCCAGATACACTCGGGATCAAGCGAGCCTGCCGAGTACCTGCACATACCGTCGATGCATCCCAGCATACAGTCGATGCAGCCCGGACAGAGCCTGCAGTCGATGCAGGCGCTCCAGTCGATGCATCCCATGCAATCGCTCTCTGTGCAGGCCATCCTCCAGCAACAGCAACAACAGCAGCAACAACAACAGCGCCACGAGCATATGCAACAGCTGCACCAGCAATCCCCGGATATCAAGGTTCACCACGGCCAGCAGCCCCAGGATCCATCGCAGCCGTCGGGCCCGCCCCAGTACAACTACAGCTGAGCGCAACAACCCGCCGTGCGGACCCAGCAATCCCGATCCCCCGCCTGCCCGTCGTCCCTCTCTAGTTTTGGTTTCCAAACAAACGGAGCTCGCAGCCCATATGCCTCTCCTTCCCTCTCTTCCCCTCTCCCTTTCTTTTTCTGCTCTTGCCGGCCATGTTCGGCGCGAAGCACACCCGCACGGGCGAATACATTCCCCTCATGCCATGCGGTGCATTCAGAGACCCTGGCGAACAACCCCTCCCCAGCACAGGACGGCGCTCGGCGAGACCGCTCCGCCCCACCCCCCCCCATTATCAACGTCAGTCATTCCGCCGCCGTCTCCGTCTCTCGCCCATTGATGCCCCGCTCGCCCCAGCGTCGCTCGGCGTTGCTCTCACCGGCCAGGGAGGACAATCTCGGTTACACAGCCGAGAGGCGAGAGCCGAGCCGAGGCGGCCCTCTCTCGTCTCGCCTCGCCCCGTCTCGCCCTCGCCCTTCCTCGGCCCAAATGACAAAAATCGGGCTTGGGGTTACTTTGTGGTCTGAGAGCCCTCTGGTCCGTTCCCTCGCACTGCCTGCTCGAGTACTTCCCTCTCCTCCCTTGGCCAAACGACAGCCATGTCCGAGGTAATCTGCCTGCCGTGCCGCCGTGCTGCTCTGTCGCCGATCTTGCTCCCACTGCGCCTGCTTTCTCGCCGAGCATCCACCTCCCGTCGGTCTGGCACCGTCCTCACTCCCTCCTGCTCCATGTCGTCTCCTCGTCCGCCGGGGACACCCTCGTACCCTCACCAGTGCGACGACCTCAACTACTCGACTCGCCTCGAAAATCGCCGCAACACCGTCAAGCCCGCGGAGGACCAGAGCAGGGCCGCCACGGCCTCTCGCCTGTCTCCCGATCGCCTCAGCGACGTCGAAAAGCACTTGTTCCCGGTCTACCGCCGCCCAACCATCCGCTCGTCATACACATATGCCCGAAACCTGATACTGGCCCTCTGGCAGGCCGACCCCACCCTGTGGATCACCAAGGAGGAGGCCATCGACTTTGTCAGCGGCGGCCAGGACAAAGAGTTTGACCGGATGGTGCGCCAGACATACGACTTTCTAATGCGCTACAGGTACATCAACTTTGGAGTGCCCGACCGACTACCGCCTGCGCTGCCTCCTCCCTGCAATGACGCTGCCCGGCCTCCCCGCATCGTCATCATCGGCTCGGGCGTCGCCGGCCTCACTGCAGCGCGGGAAATCAAGAACCTGTTTGTGGACTGCCCACATCTGCCTGCTCCGAACATCACCGTTCTGGAAGGCCGCAAGCGGATGGGTGGTCGGGTCTTTACCTATCCCCTCATGACACGACCCGACGGCACCCAGTCCTCCCACCACTGCGGCATCGACCTCGGTAAGTATCCGCTCGATGCCATTCAATCGCTTTGTCTGGTGTTCGTAGTGCATTCCACTTGGACGATGTCTTGGACGATGCCTCGGGCATCGGCCGTGCACTTGCCGCCCTCGCTGTGTTCCGCCAAGCCATGCTCCTCGCATAGGTGCTTGGTTGTTGCATCACCTCCGCCTGTCGGGCCCGTTGGCAATGCTCTAATCGCTAACGAACTGCTGGCTGCGGCGCTGTCTCCAGGTGCCCAGATTGTAACAGGATTCGAAGGTATGTGCGGTCGTCCGAGGCTCGCATCACGGCTCTCGAGCATGTCCCTGCCAGACGACACTCTATTGACAGAGCTGCCTCGTTGCTGACCTTTGATGCGTTGCAAATGCACATGACTTGTCTCTGGTAGGCGGCAATCCCCTCGATGCCATCGTCAAGTCTCAGCTGGAGTTGCCCCTGCACTACCTGCTCACCAGTGGCGACGTCAAGCTCTACGACAGCAACGGACAGGTAGTCTCGCAAAAAGCGGACGAGGCCCAAGAGCAGCTCTTCAACGACGTTCTCGACAGCACCTGCCACACCGTCATCCAGGGCGGCGTGCCAACAGTGGTCTCGAAGCAGCAGGTCCAGATGGTCTGCAAGCAGGAGGAGGAGAACGGCTACAGCAGCCTGTCGCCGTCGCTCGAGACCATATTTGCGTATCACCTCTCACAGCACCCGCAGTTCCAACAGCTGCAGCCGGCGCATCTCCGCGTCATCAACTGGCACTTGGCCAACCTCGAATATGGTAAGATCGCTGCGCCGTCTGGATCCATTTGTGTGAAACGGTACTCGGTACAGAGGATGATGATGAATAGGAGATGGTCCTCCAATCAAATGCAGTGCCCGCCTCACCATTTGACCCTGTATATCTGTGAATCGTCAGCGAACGCCTGTCCGCTCAAGAAGCTCTCCCTGCATCACTGGGACCAGGATGATCCGTTCGAGTTTGGTAAGCGGGAGCCGGACAATGCACTTGGAGCCCTGTGGGGAGCTTTTGTCGAGCATCGCCAGTCCTCGCAATCACACAGCCAGGATTGTCTGCGTGCCGTATCCTGTGCTGCGGCGAATGGGCAACAGGCCACTGACTGGCTGCATTCACGCATTTTAGAGGGCCCACACTGCAACATCAAGGGCGGATTCGGCCAGCTGGTATCAGCCCTTGCCAACGGCAGCAACCCTGAACACGACCAAATCGAGATCCACTACGACAAAGCAGTCGACCAAATCGAGGTGAAAGGCAAGGTGCAGCACGCCGACGACCACCTTCCACCAGGGCCTGTCAAAATCACATGCAAGGACGGCAGCGAGTACACTGCCGATGCCGTGGTGGGTAGTCGCATCGAGCCCCACACAGACCTCTACTGTCCTGCACCCGCTCCAGCCCCGAATGACTCATCGCCTGGGCTCATTCGATTTTGTAGGTCGTTACGGTATCGCTCGGCGTTCTGAAAGTAAGTCGGTCCTAGTGCATACGAATAGCCTACTATCGAAAGGCTTTCTGATCGAGGATCTCTAACGGCTCCCATTCCCTTCTTCTGTGCTCCTCAGGCCAACACAATCGCGTTCAACCCGCCACTGCCGGATTGGAAAACAGAGGCCATCGACCGTTTGAACATGGGTCTGTTCAACAAGGTTGTGATGGTCTTCCCCAAGCTGTTCTGGAAGGCAGACGTCGACTCGTTTGGCTCGTTGAACGACCCGATTGCCTCCGGTAGCCGAGAGAATGCCCTATCTGGCTTCTCTGGCACACGTGGCCGCTTCTTCCTGTTCTGGTAGGTGGACCAACGAGCCCCTTGGAGCGATGGGCCCCTTGGAGCGATGAGCCTCTTGGAATAGTCAATCTTCGAGAGCGGCGCAGTGCCGTGCACCTCACGCCATCCGCCCGACCCACCATATCCGGCAAAGTGCCATCGACTTGATCACCTGTGCACATTATGCGCCGCCGCTTGATCGCCACCGCACTCACTGCCGTGTCCTCGATTTGCTCTCGCTCTGCGTTCTCTTTCCTCAGGAACATGTACCCCAGCACCGGCGTTCCTATTCTCATGTCATTCATCTCCGGCGAGGCGGCCTTGGAAATGGAGCACCAGACCGACCGCGAGATTGTGGATCAGGCTCTTGATGTCCTTTCGGGCATCTTTTCCTCGCAACGACCTCTCCCCAAGCCCATCGAAACCATGGTCACACGCTGGGGGCAGGACGAGTTCTCTCGCGGAAGCTACTCATGCATCGGCAACGGCGCGACGGGTAAGTGGTGCGAATCACGCGGCAGTAGTCGTCAATGGATGAGAGTCAAAACCGGAAGGAGGGATGGGTTGTCTTGTGTTGCTCCTGATCAGATCGAACACCTCAAACTCCTCAGGACGTGATCACGACAGACTCAGCAAGTCGATCGACAACAAAATCTTCTGGGCCGGCGAGGCCACATCACGGCAGTACCCGGCCACCGTTCATGGTATGTTGTTGTCCGTTGTAGCACCGTCGATACTGCGGACCTACCATTGTCCGTTTGCTTGGGCGAATCCGCGACTCCTCGACACCGATCCACTCGTACGGCACTGTTTGACTCTTCTTTCTTTGTTCGTGCCCACAGGTGCGCTCCTAAGCGGTATGCGAGTGGCAACCGAAATCACCAACGTGCTCCTGGGCAATTTGCAGTCCGCGTCGCTGGGCAAGGAGCCCAAGAAGGCCAAAGAAAACGAGGGCAACCCCGAGCTCGACGCGACTGCGGAGACAGAGCCCCAGGAGTCGGCCTCACTGCCGCTTACTCCGCGATGCTGCCTAAGGTCCAACTGCCGGGCCATCATCCCAGAGAACCTGTCGTACTTTGACCACTGTCGACAGGAGCATCCCGAGAGCGATCCCAGCGAGGCGCCGTACATCACGACTGTGCTTGGAAAGCGCACCTTCGAGGCGGTTGAAGAGCTCAAGCTGGATGTGCCGAGCGAAATCCCAGCCATTACCCCAAAGGTCTCTCCGCTTGCCTCGCCGAAGCCCACCGCCCCTACCACCAGCCGGCCAATGGCTTCGCCGGCTCCGCGCAAGAAGCGTGACTCGACAGCCAAGAAGAACGATGCGGCCGAGGTTCTCGAGGGCGCTCCCGAGCCGCCGCCAAAGAATCCCTTCCTGCTCTTCAAGAAGGAGAAGCTGAATGACGTCCGAAAGTATCTCGCAGACAACAACCTGAGAGACCGCGCCTCCTTCCCGACGATCCTGGGTCAGTGGTGGAACCAAAGGACCCCCGACGAGAAAAAGGTGGGTCGCCGCTTGGACAGGAGCACGCAGTATTGATTCTCTCAATTACCGTCTATAACGATCTCGTCCCAGATGCGCTCTTGTTGAACGCTGCCCCCTCCCGCCCGTGGGCAAATGGCCTTTGCTGATGCATCGCTTCTTTTCACCCTTCTCGAACCCATCGCGAACATTTGCGGCGCTATCGGGGCCCGCAATCGTCTTGCAACCCCGAAACCCAACAGGCCTATGAGCTGCGCTGGAGCCAAATGCGAGAGCAGTACGAAGAGCAGGCCCGCGAGTACAGGCTCAAGTATCCACACCTCGCCGTCGAGCTCGGGGCCTCCTCGACCCGCCGGAACTCTGAACCATCCGAGTCCAAAAAAGCCGACGCCTCGAACGGCTCGCGCAATGGCGGGCGGGACTCGGGCAGCGCGCCGACCGAGCAGGACGATGCCGACGCCGACGAGGGATATGCAATCTTTCCGCCACCACCCTCGGCTGAACGGGCAGAAGTATCCCGCCAAGCACAGCGCGAGGCATTGGAATTCATTGAGATGTCGATTTCCAAGAAGCCTTGAAGGCAGCAGCTGCCTGTGTGAAAGCACAGTCACGATATTGCTGCACGCCAAAGCGAGGCTGCGCTCGTCACCATCATTGGAACACACACACTCATGTTTGCCTCGGCCACGCAATGGAGAAATATACAACAAACATATGCTACTCTTGGACGCACCCGTAGTCAAGCACCAATCGTAGTCCATGTTTGAGCATCACCGGGCGGGAGTGGGATATTCGACGAATTCCACCCGCCTTTCTCAGGGACATGCCCCATGTTCGAAAACAAACCGGACACACCACCTTTCAATCAAACGTGGCATTTTTTTTGAAAATCTGTGTCCAACAGAGCCATTTGACCAAGAAACTGGGTGTCCTGTTTGTTGCATCGAGTGTGAAGCTGTCCCAGGCTCACTATCGAAGCTGTTGCATGCATATATAGGCGCTGAACCGAGTCACGGACTGGCACATTCACACTATTGACGGCCAGCAGCGTCGCCGCTATCGGAACCAATCCATCAGACGATCGAGAGTGAATGCCGAGGTACGAGCGGTGTTTCTGGACTGCTCAATCATCTCATGCAGGTAGTCGCTCAGCTGCCTGTCTTGCTGGCTGATGCGGACGCCGCGCAGCGACATGACTGCTCGGAATACGTCCACAGCAACACTAAAGCAGACAAACCAGGAGAATGGAAATCGATAGAGGGCATGTCAGAGTCGGCGTCGCTTAGGACTGCAAGCCTGCGTTCCCAGTCCAGAACGTGTCCCAAGGTTTCATGTGCGCCAGGCCACCAACCTGATCTTGGAATCGATTTTTGCCTGTGCCATCGGGTTGACAGGCCCCGATACCCCAAGTTGCTGCCTCAAGTCGAGCGACTGCCCCTCCTGGATCTCGAGCTCCTGTTGGCAGGTTAGAAAAATATGCGATGGAATGAGCGCTCGTGCATCCAGGGGTGCGATATAGTCAGATGCTGCTCCGATAGGCTCTTTCCGGGAACCGGAGAATGGAGGTACAAGGATGCACTCCGGCGGAACAGAGTTATTAACACCGCAGCTATGAACCAGCGACTGCACTGGGATAAAGTATGGTCGGCGCTGGCTACCTTGATGGCCTCGAGGATCATGGCCTGGCGCAAAGCGCATATGCACTCAAAGATGGACTGATAGAGGTGTCTCACGACCGTCAAAGTGGCGTCCGGATTCAGTTCGCACTGGAAGCTAACAGGCTGGACCCGCCTCTCGGCTTCGGAGATAAGGAACTGCTTGACGACCTGGAGCGACAGAGCCGACTCGCTAAAGACGGACAGCAAGCCCTTCCTGTCCAACAGACGGCGGCATCAGCCGGACCTGCGTTTTGGATAGTGCTCATGTGTGGTCAAGACGCAGCAGTGGCTTACCGAAGCACAAGCGTCACAAACGATGGGAGATAGCTGCATCGGAAGTAGTAGTGCACCTCGTCTGTGTGTGCCTGAATCGGTCTGTTGTCGGCGAGGAGTCACCAGATTGGAGATGGCGGCGTTAGTGGCGCAGACTCTATTCGGCCGCCACGGTGGAAGATGCAAACGCTGGCACCTTTCTGGGATTCCGTTGAAACACAGGGAAAGCCATGAGTTGAGCTCGCTCAAGGACAGTTCGCTGCTCATCGAGAGGAAGCTTACACTCCTGAATCATGAACAATTACGACTGGTCAGCCGGCATCGAGCATCGCGGACGGCGTGCCGTGGGTTGGCATGAGTGCCGGCATGGCGAATCAAGAGCCCATCCCGGCAAACCGAATCAACAGCCGATCAATGTGTCTCTCTGCTATCTGTAGGCGTGCACCGCGAGTATTTATCTGGTTTGCCCCCCTCCGCCATATGGCCTACCTCTCATCTCCCGGAATGGAACTGATTCGTTCATGCAGCGACATGGGCTTGAAGGTAAATGCAAAGCGACGGCACTTGCTGTTCTCCATAGCGACGTAGAGGGAAAGGACGCCGTGCGAGTTTTCGGTTGGCATGACCTTGTGTCGGCCGGCCGAACGGATGTGATCACAGATAATTAACAGCGCTCAGTGTCTCAGAGATCGATTGACCCTCTCATCTTCCGTTGACACCGCTGTGCATCACCGCCTACCTTGAAAACAAGGCGGCGGGTCTTGGTGGGTGGCCTGTAGGTGGCTAGAAACAGATTTCCCTGGTCCCGATTCTGACATCAGATTGTTGTCAATATACCTGTCGATTGTGCGGGCCAGAGTGTCCCCAGCCTTTGAGCTGCACAGGATACCTCTTTATCAATCGGAGATATCGACAGCGCGTTCGTATCCTCTGCTTCATCGGCAACGGTGAGCTCAAAGTCGGCACGGAGAATGACGAGCGTCGCAAAAGAGGCGCTCACTTCGATCGAGAGCGTGTAGAGCGACTCTTGGCAATCAAAGATCAACATGGTGTTGGTGTCCTTCTGTGTGAACAAGGAGGTGATCGAGTGGGAAGCAACAGGTTTGGTCGTGGAAGCACTGATGAGCAAACATCAGAGCCATGAGATGCTCATAGTGGCTGACTCGCAGTTGCAATGCCAGTACTGCGGATGTCATTGGAGAGTCAGCACTGCTCTGCTCAGCTGCCCCTCACAACCCACCTTTGCATCCGAGGGTTCAGTAGGCACTGCCGATGCATCTCCGTCGGCAGGTGCTCCATTCAGCGCCTCTACAAGCGGCACCGAGCGGGTCTCTGCGGTCAAATGGAATGTCGTCGTCGGCACCCCGAGAACGTTTGTCTGGGTCGAGAGCACTGAGCCCGAGAGGGAAGTGTTGGGAGCGAGGGACTGGTTGTGCAAGCCGCCACTACCGTCACTGGCGACGAGATCACCAAAGTCGATCGTTGCTATTAAGCCTTGCAGCGCTGAAACAGCCTGTGAGGTGACTTGGTCTTTGGCATCCGCTCCTGATCCAGGCGCATTCTGACAAGATATTCCAACAATACGACCCGTGAAGGTGGTTGCCAACAGCCGAGGCAGGAAGCAGTTGCCTTCTTGGATAGCCAAGTTTGTCACCGATTCGCCAAGTGACGTGGCAAAGAGGAGGACGGGATCAGGCAGCGCCAAGGAGTAGCACTGCACCAGTCCATTTGCATATCCAATGGCCAGGACGCTGTCGCTTCCTTCGTGCGTTGGATCGGCCAGCGTGAGAACGCTGACAGCCTCGCTGCTCTTGATGATCCACAGCTGGTGATAGGCTTCCGGAGTGAAGTGAACACAGTGAATCGTTCCAGCGGCTGTTCCAGCGACAATGAACCTGTGGGTGGGCGAGGCGGCAAGCGCTTGGATCAGCTGCAGTCCGGCCTCGGTGAGATCAAGCCGCCCAGGGTAAGCTCATAGGTGCCTCACCTTCCGGGGAACTTTGCATGGTCCCTATGCCGCAACTCGGCCAGGCACGTCGCAGTGTGCTCCAGATATACATCAAGCAAGCTTTGGCCCTGGCAAAGATCAGACACAGTCAGAGTGGTGCACACGACCCGACTCGCTCAGCCCGGCGATCGACGAGGTCGTGATTCCCACAGATGCCCAACCTGCATGACTTGGACGAGCTTGTTTTCGAATGCGATGGCCAGCGCCTCAGCGTCCCCGAGGTCAAGCAGCAGCATGTCGAGTATTCGATCGCCATAGGGTTTGTGATGAATGGATCGGCTGCTGTCGATGATTTCGTGGTAGTGATCGCCAGCGATGTGGTAGATGCCGGGTCCCTTTGCGCACGCCAGATGCAATACAGCCTCAGCCATATGGGTTTCGATGGTCTCCACGAACTCGCCGCTCTACGGCAACAGAGAAGTTGGGGGAGTGATTAGACCTCCACATGGCCACGGAGTCGGCCAGCACTTGCTGTTGATGTTCGGTGGGATGTTTTGTGCATCGCATCGGTTGCAGGCTGTCTTACCTCGAGGCCGAGAACGATGATTGCCGATCGTACCAAGATGCAGACCTTGGAGGACTCCGTATGTCTTTGAACGCTTTCAATGGGTGCATTAGCCTGGAATGTCCATCTGGGCTATCGCGGAGAGAGAGAGTAGGTTCGATGGTGCCGGTTCATGTCCAGTGCTGTGACCGAATCCAGCCGTACCACACCCTGCCCAGAATCACTCCGCCGATGGTGCCGCTGCGGGAAGTACGGGCTCGGCCAGCAAGATGCCATGGCGCAGATAACTCAATACATACCTCGAGTCGACCGCCTTCCCATGAAAACGACCTCAAGCAGCCAGCCGAGTCGCCGATAACGACCTTGAAGAAATGCAGATCGTGGGAATCGTGTTCAGAAGCCGGCCATTGCCAGTTCCTGTCCGCCCCCAAAAGCTTGCTCGCTTGGCTGGGGTTGCTAAAGTTGGGGCTCACGAGGAATATATGTATCAACGATGCCTTCAGATGGCAAACAGGAGGCGCTTACCCTGGCGGCAGCGGTTGCGGAACTGGAGAACACAACCAGGGTCCTGGTCCTGGTCGATCGTGTGCTGGTATAGTCCACCAGCAAGATGCTGTATTGTGGAGACGCAGCTGCCATGATGCTGCAGCAAACAGATCCGAGATCGGGTGCTCCTGATCAGATGCGGAATCAGTCTGAGCAATATGGAATGAGATGCCTTGGCCGATTGCTGGCCTGCCGACCGATTCTGGAAATGGGCGCCAGTGGCGGGCGCCTATCACTATCAATTTTTTCCGGCCCCTCGCGGCTGCTCATCTCGGTCACCTGAAAGTCACGTTGTATGTGGCGCAGCAAAAGTTGGAATCCGGCCATGGTCGGTTGACGGCATTTGGTATCGTCTTGAGCCGATTGACGGTGGTGGTGGGCGATTGGTGTGGAGGAATGACCAATTGTATCATTGTTGGAAGCTCCACTCCGATTGCGGACAAGAACCACCACCATCTGAATCTCTCTGGTTGGAAACCTAGTCAAGCGTGGCTGTGTGTCAGCGAGATGACATGATCGTTTGGCTATCAGGCAAGACTCACCTTGACAAGATGTCTTCCCACGACTGATTGAGCGAGCGATGCGTTTCTGGATCTGAATCAAGGACGCCACTGTGAGCATCACTCCCTGCCCAAAATGCGCTGGATTTGAGGAGATTCTTTCTTCCCCAAGGGCAGAACCAGCCATTGTCGCTATTTTCTCGCCAGATGGCTCCCCGCAAGCGAAAGGTACCACCCAGGCGACCAAGTGGATCCAGAGCACCCATAAGAACCTTGATCTGCAGCAATGGATGAGCACCACACCAAGTCCCAAGATCCCTGGGTTGGCTTCCTTCCTGCAATACATTCGCCATGTGTTCGATGGAGACATGCTGGACAAACAGCTGTACTTCAGCCTGACCCGGCGACGGCGATTCAAGCGACTGGATCTCCACAGCAAGCGACAGCGCACCGTCCACGAGATGTGCAAGCAAGTCATCGACCAGGCACCAAAGGAGACCGAGGTGGTGATTGCCTTTGGGAATGCCTCGTGGAAACAGGGGAAGGGATATGCTTCCAGTCCCAGGAGACTCAGGTTTGCCAAGTACTTTGAGCAGTTCCACCACCACCAGAGACGACCACCAGACCGATCCGTCTCCAAGATCCATGTGTGCTCGGTGAACGAGTTCAACACATCCCAGGTGTGCTCACATTGCCAGGAATTCAAGCGACTTGAGTCACCCGAGTATCTTGATGTCGAGAAGCCACACTTTGTCCGGAGCTGTGCAAGCTGCCATACGCTGTGGGATCGAGACATCAATGCGCCAGGAATATGATCTCGGTATGCCAGTCGATCATCGCCACAGGAGATCGACCGGGTGTATTCAAGACTGTGCTTCCCAAACCAACAAAACAAAGAGATTGCCAACGAAGACAGGAGTGCAATGCCATGGCCTGCCCGCTGGGCCGACAGTCAGTCAACGGGCTTCAGATATCTGAAGCCAGAAAGGGGAAGTGTCCCGTTTCTTTCTGGATAGACTGTAAGTATCTTGCACTGTTCCTTGTGCATTTCGACAGTGGATGCCGGGTCGCCCATATTCTGGGCAGTCCACTTCGGGGTTGCCATCCCTCTTGGGATGGTCGATGGGAGGTGTTTGACTCCCTTGTGCAAAGTGTGTGTGTGTGCCGGCGAGAGGCTTCTCGCCTTCCCTCGGGGGTCTCTCGCCAGAGACTGCTCTTCTCGCCGACCGAGGTGGCTCCGAGAGCGCGTTTTTTCGTTCTCGCTCATTTTATTAACAAGAACTTTTTTCATAGTGTATTTCCGCGCGAAAGGGCAAGCCGACCAAGCCAATACACAACACCAGTCCCAGTCCAGCGAGGGTCGCGACAAAACGAGGACGGTGCAGCCATATTGCTTGGACAGATGAATGGGCATGAATGTATTGCTGGAAAGGGAGGGGTGAAAAACTAGAGCGCAGGATGGTCTCGGAATCGAAGCATCCCGCCCAAGATTGCACAGACTATGTACTGATATTACTGCTTGGAGAAATAGAGTGAAAATCAATGTATACAATTAAGCTCGGAGTTCAACTTGGTCGTCCTGGTCTGTTTCGTCTTCGACAGCGGAGGGTGTCGGTTGTGTAAAGGCCTGTCGAGCCGGGCAATCCCGCGCAACATGGCCCATGCTGTCAAGAGGCATAGGGCGAGTCAGTGACGATTGCGGGAATAGATCGGCGGTGGCGTCAGAAGCAAATCAACGGCGGGTCCAGCGGTTGGATCGTGAACCAGTCTGGCTCATGGCTGGCTCTTTGTTGTCGGCCGTCAACGAAACCAGGACAAGAAAGTTACTCACTCGCCACAGCAGAAGCAGCGCCGAGCTTGGGGGCAGTCCTTGGAAATATGGCCAGTTTTGCGGCAGAACCAACATAGAATAGGGTTTCGGCAGAACTTGGCCGTGTGCCCAGGCATGCCGCAGCGCAGACAGATCACCTGCATCGCAGTCGGGTTTGGCTGATAAAGTAAAGGCGGTTGGGCAAACGGGGCGCGGTAGTATGCTTGAGTCGACGGATATCCTGCATTTGATGGGCAGTTTCGAGCCATATGCCCGGGTCCGTTGCAGCGACGACACACCACAACGGGCTTCAGTGAGCCTGTTGGTAGACTCGACAGGACAGGCGATATTTGCGCGTCTACGTCAGTTGCGGGCTCGCCGATATACGATGGAGTCTTGAACGGGACATCTTGAGTGCGAGGCGCTGCGAAGGAAATCGTGTGGGCAACGTCATGCTGCTTGGAGATGGATGGTTCCGTTCCCACGCCAAACGAGTACCGGTTCAGGTGAGAGGGGCACTCTACAGATATGGCCAAGAAGTTAGTGCAAACGGACTGCTGGAGGGGATGGAATAGCAGTGCGGGCGGAGTCTGGGATGAATGGGACCCAGTGCGAGTGGATCTGGGGCGAGTGGAATCTGGTGCAAGGATGCTGCTCCAATCTTTGGCTTGGGATTAGGGATCGGGAACGGCGTCGACCACGCTACCTCGTGCATAGTGGCCCTTGACGGAACAGAGATAGCAGATAGCTTGCGCCCGGTCGGCGCTCTTGGCCAGGATCTTGAGTGGGCAGTCCGACGACAGATGGTCCTGGCTGAGAGCGCGGCCGGTTTCGAACGACAGACGACCCGAACGAATCGATATCGGTTCGATTCGATTCGAGAGTGGGAGGTGGTGAGTTACGGCGATGAGCAACAGAGCTATATGACCCGCAGTTGCTGGATGCTGGATTCCGGATGAGCATGGCCAAGATACACTGCAGGCCAGCACCGGTGCCATGTTCATCAGTCCTGGGCGGCATTTGCTTCATGATGGCCAAACCACAGCAGCGGACACACCGGGCTCACCTCTGGCAGCGGAAGCAGCTCTTGGGTGCCCGAGGTTGAGGACATTGGTTTGAATTATGGCCTAAGCACACGCACCATCGGGTCAGGATGCGAATGCGAAACAGAGCGACCATGCTCGAGCTGCGAGCCTCCGCAGGGAACATCGACAACAGCTGCATTTGCCACACATACCAGGCTGCTTGCAGTTGTAGCTGATCGCACCGAAGGAGGACCAATGGCGCATTGGATAATGGTGTCAGCAGGCGTCGCCAGATCGATGCAGATTTCCAGATGGGTTGGCGCATTCAGAGGCAGGCCAAGACAAATGGGCGATCGGCGAGCGGGATGGTCGTGGATATGCTCGCAAGCGCCGCAATGGAGTAGGCTTCCGACTGCAAACCGAGCAACATAAGCACCTCTGCTCAGACACGGATGCACTGCTCGGCTCGATCCCGATGCCCCGCCAACACACTCAAGAGAAGACTGTAGGTACCATAGCGGGACTTGGCTCTGGAGTTGGCACTGGCGAGACAAGTGTCCGCGCTCACCACAGACGAAGCAGTAGTTCTTTGGGCTTGGGCCCGATGCGGGATTGCGTCCTCGCCCGTATGCGGCCTGCATGGGCTGACTCGGCTGGAGGGGCTGCATTGGAAGAGGGCCCGACGGTGGGGAGATACGGATGCAGATGCGGATGCGGATGCGAATGCGGATGCGAATGCGAATGCTGATGCGAATGCGAATGCAGATGGGCGGCAGGTCGGGCTTCTTCTGGCTGTCCTGACAGGAAATGCCCGTGACAGACCCGGCCAGCACACGGCCGCAGGCTGGCCGGCTGGCAGCTGGCTGGCCACGGCAGCGGTTAGGTAAGCAGCACGTGTCGCACTCGATCCACGCAAGCCACACAAGCCACACGCCTCTCGAGGTCACATGTCGATGCAGGGCTATAAATGTCGCGCAGATCGCGATCTGCTCTTTCGCCTCCGGAAACAACGACCAGGTACAGCAGAGACATGTCCTCTCCCGTGGAAGCCGTCTTTCTAGAACCTGTGCAAGAGCAACAGGCCCTGCAGAGTGTGTTGTGACGGATGCGCTACCGCCCGTCCCGCGCTGCTCCGTGGGCCGACAACCCCTAGCCGTTGTGCGTTGCTTGATCGGCTGCTGCGATGGGCCAGCTATGCGAGATTGTGGATCCGATAGAGCTGCGATAGCTCTGTGTGCTGCCGGCAGAGCGGGCACTCTGCCTGCCGACGCGATCGAGGGTGGGGGTCAGGGGAGCGCCAGAGACGGCATTCGTCGATCGCTGGTAGCATCTGTGCTGGTGCTGGTGCTGGTGCTGGTGCTGGTGCTGGTGCTGGTGCTGGGGTGAGTGGACTTACCCTCGTTGAGCACCACTCGGCGATGCATTCCCAGCAAAAGACGTGTCCGCAAGACGTGGCAGCGGGATCTCTTCGCCTGGAAAGACACAGGGTGCACTTTTGCGACTGCGGGACGACGCCGCTCTCGATTGCGCCTTCGCTGGAGCACATAGCAGAGGAGCAGGTGAGCGGGGATGTCTGCAACGCCGGCAACGCAGTGCGATGCGATGCACAGATCCTTTCGTGTTCATTCCTCGCTGCAAAGGGATCGCACCTCTCGGGCGATGATGCACCCGTATCCGGCGTTGCATCGAGTGCCTCTGCGGCTGTCGGCCGGCTCAGCTCCAGGATCTTGGAAATGGCCATCTGCAGAACGATGATCACGCCGAGGATCTCAAATGTGACGGGCTCGTTCCCAGGCTCAAGTTGGTGTGTGACGATCTGCGACGTCGCTGGTTAGTCTCTGTCCCTGGCGCAGGCATTCCCGAAAAACCCCCACTTCGATAGCCAGCTCCACAAGCGCTTACATAGCGGATGTTCGAGAATCGGTTGGAGAGGTTGTAGTGGGCCCCGAAGAAGTAGAAGACAGCCATGTGGAACAGCCGCACATCTTGTCTGGTGACTCTCTTGAGCCAGGCCAACAGGCCGCCGAGGCGGGACAAGGGCGACGCCGTTGGCCCAGATGCAGCGAGTCCTGGGATGGATGCAGTGGAGCCAATGGCATTAGCAACGTCGGCGATGCCGGCCAGGGAGCCAAATCGAGACGCATATGCGGCTCACAGGCATCACATGCATCGCAGGCATCACAGGGATCGCACCGTATCGTACCTCGCATCGCAGCGGATCCTCTGGCCAACGTTGCCGCTCGGTCGAGGGCATACGGAGAGACAATGTGCAGCAGGAACCACAGCGTCTTGACTTTAGTGCTGGGGAATGTCATGGACTTCTCCTCCACGCGCATGATGTCGCAGTACTCTTCGCCGAGTGTCTGGAGCCCTGGTTTGGCGAATCAGACACCGCATTGTCAGAACCTTGGCCTGCTTTCGACCCTTCACCCGCATCTCGATAAGCAGTAGTCAGGGAGTCGATCTTGGCTGTGGACGACACTGACCTTTGGCTGTTGTCAGGCCATAGTAGAGCAGTTCCGAAACCAGAGCTACCTCTGGGCCAAACCGCAGCACCCAGCGGGTTCCCAGGATTTGGGAGAGCAGCGAATGGATGCGCTCCTGCAGCGATTCCTTATAGTAGGCATCCTTTTGGTTGGAACGGATGATGTCGGATTGGGATGCAAATGGGAAGGTGTCGAGGGGCGCATGTGTGGCCGGGACAGGCGGCTGGACGGCGGCAGCCATTGTGTCGATATTGCGCTCTGGCTGACGGAGGGCCGCACACCATGCGATATCCGGGAAAGCCTGGGGGAGCTTCGGCTGCCTGGGAGAAGAGGTTGGCTTCCGATCGAGGTTGGCTCCGATGCATGTGAGAGCGATCCGGTCACGTGCAACGCCATGGCTTGTCTCGCCTGGCCTCGGCCGCTCTCGCTCGGTCTCGGCGAGGACGCTCTTTCTGGTTTCGGGACCTCTGCTCTGACCTGATCTGACCTGATCTGCACCGTCTGTCTGCACCAACATCGCCATGAGCACCGCCGGACACACCTGCGAAGCATGCGGCGCCCCCGCCAAGCTCCGGTGCCCCACCTGCCTCAAGATGGCGCTCCCAGATGCATACTTTTGCGGACAGGACTGCTTCAAGAAGAACTGGGCCACCCACAAGACTGCCCACAAGACGACAACGCCTGCGGGCCAGCAATTCAATCCCTGGCCCGGATACGCCTTCAGCGGAAAGCTGCGGCCTGTCTATCCCCTCACTCCCAAGCGCGCCGTGCCCGAAGCGATCCCTCGACCCGACTATGCCGCCGATGGTGAGAGCGTGCAAGGCCTCGTCGCTGACCTGCAGAATCGGGTGGCCGTCATTCGTGCGGGCGCAGTCCGAAAGCACCCAGCATCCATGGCGGCAACTGCCCTCGGTGCTGTCTGTCGATCAGCGTGGGATATAGATGGGACACACATGCTTCTCTGCCGCAGTGGCCTTCCGATCCGCGGACCATGCCGGCGCCACTGTCCACTCATTTCTTGCAATTGCGCTTCTCCCAAGGCCGCCCCTACAGCGAAATCATGGTTCGAGGAAGTACACAGATCCAAGTCCTGACGCCCAAGGAGATCGAGGGCATGCGCACCGTCTGTCGGGTATGCGCCCCCGCTGGCCAACGATTGCACAGTGCCTCCCGTTATACAGAGTGTCGTCGTTGATGCATCCGAGTCCGGTCAAGGGACATCGCAGCATCCAGACGACCTCTCTCGCTCGTAGCATCGTGATCGGACGATTCATTCTGCTTCATGTGCGACTCTATCTCTGCGCCAGCTCTCCCGCGAGGTCCTGAACGAAGGCGCCAAGGTCATCAAGGTCGGAGCCACCACGGACGAGATCGATCGGGTGGTCCACGATGCCTGCGTTGGTAATATCCACGATCGAGCTTTGATATCTGAAGCGCTGGCAAGGCGCAGCAAACATGGGCTCTCCAGAGCGGCTGCGTCGTCGTCCGGTTCCGAACACTCACCTTCCTCGCGGCCTGGTCCTGGTTTGTAGAGCGTGGCATGTACCCATCGCCGCTGAACTACTATGGCTTCCCAAAGTCATGCTGCACGTCGGTCAACGAGGTCATCTGCCACGGAATCCCAGACCAGTACGAGCTGCAGGACGGCGACATTTGCAATCTCGACGTCTCGTGCTTCTATGAAGGGCTTCACGCCGATCTCAACGACACCTTCCTCGTCGGCAACGTGGACGACGCTGGCCGCAAGCTGGTTGAGACCACCAGAAAGTGCCTCGACAAGGCCATCGAGATGGGTGAGTCACCGCTTCTCAGGCTGCTGTCCCACGATCACTCCACAGGCCTGCATCGACTGTCCCACCACCCCCAGAGCCGCATCGGGCCAAGCGACCGAGCGCCGCACCCCCTCGATGATGTCCATATTGATCACTGACTCCCTGGCTCCCTCCCATCTGCATGGCCACTCTCTGGCAACCTCAGTCCGGCCCGGCACCCTGTACCGTGATGTCGGCAACGTCATCTCCAAGGTCGCTGAGGCTGAGGGCTATTCTGTCGTGCGTTCTTACTGTGGCCACGGCATCAACGGACTCTTCCACGCCGCCCCCAGTGTCCCTCACTATGCCAAGAACAAGGCTGTCGGCGTCATGAAGCCAGGCCATACAGTAGGTTCTCTGCGGCAACATGGACGGCTGTCGGCATGGGAAGATTTAGATCCAGCACGGCTCCTTTCTCCGAGTGCTGACCACGATTATTCTCCTTTCGCCTGCTGTGATTCCCCCTTCGCCGTGCCAACAGTTCACCATCGAGCCCATGATCTCGGAGGGTGTCTGGCAAGACGAGCAGTGGCCCGATGGCTGGACCGTTGTCACCCGGGATGGCAAGCGATCGGCCCAGTTCGAGGAGACCCTCCTGGTGACCGAAACAGGCGTCGAAGTCCTCACGGCCAACTTCCAGTAAGCGCCCTGCACGGCACCGTGAGACACCCTGTCCCTCTCTCGTACCAAGCAGCAATAAACTGGATATACAAGCCACCTCCCACACTCATGTCGCAGGGCTTGACGTGAAACCTCAGTGGTGGTCAAGGCAGACGTGGTCTCGTACTATGGCCCACAGTGTATTGATAGCTCGAGGGCTTGCCCAGCGCCCGGCCGCTTGTCTCCTCCTCAGTCGAGACAAGCAGAGTGCGTGCGACACCCCGAGCTCACGGCTGATAGGGCTTGACGAGCATCTTGGAGAACTCCTTGATGGCGTCGGGGCCGCGCACTTCTTTCGTGAGCAGGGGCAGCTTGACAACATGGAAGTCTTCGTATAGCTCATCAATCTGGTCGAGGTACTTTTTCTGTGTTGTAGAAGGCGCCGGTTGAGCAACCAGCGTCAGCTACTTGCAAATCGAGTCTGCCTGACAGCTGCTGTACAGACGAAGCCCCACACGGAGCAGCAGGTGGGCGTGGAACATTACCTGGATCTTTCGTCGAGCCAGACACTGCTCGCAGTTGGAACCTGTGAAAGATCATGCAGACCCAGTGTTAGGATAATGGACGTGGCTGCTCGACTGCCGCCCTCACACCACAAAAGGCGGCGGATACAACCATCTTTGGGGAACAGAAGCTGGTTGACGATGATGTTGTGGGTGTCGATATGATAGGAAGTCAGCTCCTGGACAAGACGTTCCGTCTCGTAGAGCGACAGGAATTCCGAGATGCAGACGCAGACAAAGGTCGTCTTGTTCTGATTGGGAAAATCCAGGAGGGGAAGAGACAGTCAAGGAAATGATCTATCGTTTTGACTGAACAGAGGATCGGCTGTCGAGTGGCTGGTTGCCGAGTGACTGTTGCGCGATCGGCACGATCCGTCGCTGACACGTTAGCGAGTGCTCGAGCATGGGATACACTCACCTCATCCTGAAACTGGGCATTGACCTCCTGGATCACGGTTCTCATTTCTTCCAGCTTGCCGAAGAGGTCCTCCTGATCGGCGTTTCCGCCCATGAGACCGCTCATCTGCCACAAGTCGGTCCAATGTGAGCGCCCCATGTCTTGGCCATCCCTGCCATTTCCGGTTCGATACGAGTGCGATTCATGTGGAGTCACAACAGAGGCGACTCGAATCGTGGGCAAGTGCAGAGGGCATATGGAGCCGCCGAGGACACATGGAGCCGCCGAGGGCAGCACACATACCTGTTTGATCATGGGTCCAAACTGACCGCCAAGCTGTCCGAGCTTGCCAAGGGCCTTATCCAGCACGGTCGGGAAGGACAGGAACCGCAGGGTGTGTCCCGTAGGAGCGGTATCAAAGACGATGCAGGAGTACTCCATAGACTTGACGAGTCTAACCCATAGCCGTGCGACGTGAATGAGCAAAGCGAGGGAGGTCAGATCGGCTCGAGTGGGTGAGGGTGCCAAGGAACAGTTGTCGCGGTGGTCGAGGGCCAGACTGACAGAAGCAACAGCCGGTACTCGCTCGCAGAGCCGGGCGTGCTTTGACACGGCTCTGGGTATCCAGCCTCGTTGCTTCCCGATGCAGTATTTCAAACGTACTTCATGACCTCGGCAAAGCTCATGGCTTCATCAACACCAGGGATGGCAAAAGCCAGGTCCTGCATGTGTGAAGCGAGGTTGGAGTCGTTGGCTGCAAGGAAAGATGAGAATCGTCAGTCGTCGACGCAAATGACCACACTTGTGTGTGGCAACGACTCGATGCATTTTGACCCAAGCCCGCAAGATGCATTGCAGCGATGCCCGACACCGAGTTCCTCCAAATTGCACCGCGCCACGTTCGTCCTCGGCGAGCCGGGGATGTGCACCATACACTTTTCGATCATTTCCTGGATGCTTCCATTGGGGTCGATTTCCTGCAGGAGGCAAGGACAAACGAAGCAGCGGTTGAGTCTTGCGATCCACGGTGATGCGGACTTCTTTCCCCAGTCCCCTTTCCCCTTTCCCGCAGCATCGTCTCGTGCCGCAGCGCTGACCATCGCATAGAGGTTGTTGAATCCGTTGACCAGGGTGGGATTCTTTGAGAACTTCTGGCCAAAGGCGTCTGCGCGGAACGAGCGATTCCGCGGACCAGTGACAACGACAGCCGCCGTGGATCCAGAAAGCAAGAGTATCGGGATTAGCAACTGCCACGTGCGTGGCGGCGACTCTCACGGCATAGGAGTTCGAGGCACGGCAGGATGTAGCGGGCGGATGGATGGGCTGCAATCGGGACGCACCAGACAGGTTGTGGGCAGGGTCGGTCGAGATCAGCAGGACGGACTCGCGGACAGAGGCGAGCTGGACAGCAAGCGAGCACGACGAGGTCGTCTTGCCGACACCGCCCTTGCCTCCGACAAAGATCCACTTCAGGGAGGTCTGGTCGAGGATGTTCTGCAGGGTGGGTTCCATGGCATCCATTGCGGCGGGAGGCTTTCGAGCGAGGCAGACAGCGAGGCAGACAGCGAGGCAGACAGCGGGCAGAGAGAGGGAGTGCCAAGGCTGCCGGACTGCCCAGCAAGTGCCCAGCAAGTGCCCAACACGCCCGTTTCATCCTTGGCGATCGGGCCCAAAAAGGCAATAGGCTGGCCGGTTCGAGCCACATGAGCCATCCCTGTCTTTGATCCGGCTTCTCCTCTCGATCAGCCAACCCGTCGATTCTGTATCCGTCACCCGGCGCTCCAGCCAGCACACAGCCAGCACACCAGCCAGCGACTCCTTCCGCCTCCAGCGCCATCCTCTGTCGCATCCCCTCCGCCGTCGCCCATAGCTGAAAATACCCACCCGTCTGCTCCACCGCTTTCTGTCCAGCCGCTTCGTTAGCGCATCGCTGCTTTCGCCGCGGTCCCGATCCCAGCCAAAGGCGCACTACGTCCACCCAGCCACTCACCTTGCCCAAACCTCGGTCATGAATGTGCTTGTATATACGGGCCCTGGTGCAGGCAAGGGCCCAATCGAACAAACCATCGGGACCCTCAGGCTCCATCTCTCCGACTCGTATGACATCATCTCTGTCGACGCAGCCACGTTGCTCAAGGAGCCTTGGCAGGCCACCACCAAGCTGCTCGTTCTTCCAGGCGGCCGAGACCTGCCGTACGTCGAACAGCTGTCGCCCAAAGTGACCTCGCTCATCCGCGACTGGGTCGCCAATGACGGCGGCTCCTTCCTTGGTATCTGCGCTGGCGCCTACTTTGCCAGTCGCCAAGTCGACTTTGAGCCCGACCGGCCCAGCTACAAGGTCGTTGGCGAGCGCGACCTGCGATTCTTTGATGGCTCGGCTCGCGGCAGCATCGCTGACGGCTTCATCTACAACAGCGAGATGGGCTCCAAGAACTGCAGCATCACACTCGACAAGCCGGCGCTCGGACTCGACTTTGACAGTCTGCAAGTCTACGTCAATGGCGGGCCCTACTTTGATCTCGAAAGCCTGCTTCCCGAGAGCCCGCAGCCGACCGTCTTGGCCGAATACGATCCCAAGGACGTCTCCGACAAGTGGAAAGCCGATAGCGCACAGAACAAGCGATACCCTGCCATCCTTGAGTGCGCTATCGGTCGTGGAAAGGCCATCTTGACTGGCCCGCACATCGAGTACCAGATGCGTCCTCTCGGGAGTGCACTCGCCGCCAAGCCGGGCTCAGAAGCGATCGAGTGGCGAGATGCCGTGGTCTCGGGCCTGCTGCCGTTTGAGAAGCAGCGATCGCGGTTGTTCCGAGAGCTGCTGATTCGCCTGGGTCTGAACACCAACATCCGTCCCGAGCGATCCGACCTGGATACCAGCCACGACGAGCCGCCAAAGTTGACACCTATGTTCCTGTGCTTCCAGCCCAGCCCCCACGTTAATGTCGAGGACAAGATCGCCCAAATTCGCAGGCCCTTTGATGCCGCCGCCCGCTCGCCCAACGAGCCGTGTGTTCTGGAGGACGATGTCAACCGCTTGGTGCTCGAAGACCGGCAGCAGGATCAGTACAGCGACACCATGCCTGTGCTCGAATGCGAGCAGGATGATAGGCCACACAAGTCTGTCGTCAAGCTCTGTGTCTGTCGCGATCTGAGCCAGATCCCCAGGCGCGATCTACTCCAGTTCAACATCGACCGGTATCTTGGATATCTGAAGGAATATCAGGACCACTGGACCAAGAAGCAGCGCTGGCTCGAAGGCACCTGGAAATGTGGATCGGTGATGCTCTATGGCGACATTGTCGAATCTACCCAAACACTGCTGGACCGGTAGGCGTGCCTCTCGGTAGTGCAGCGGCAGTGTGGCATGGATGGATGCAACGCTAGTCGCCTTTCTCATCATCATCATCATCATCATCATCATCATCATCATCATCATCATCATCATCATCATCATCATCATCATCATCATCATATTGGCACAGCAATTACAAGTTCTCTCAGTCGTTGCCTGAAGGACTGGTGTGCGTGGGCTCCCACCAAACCGCCGGCCGTGGTAAGCCATCGTGATGGCAGTCAATGTTGCTCAGTTTGGTGTGAGCGACATTAGCACAACCAAGAAACGTTTGCCACCATCACCCTTCTGGATACCCCCACCGCGTCTCCACCGATTATAGGGCCAAATCCTTGTGTCCTTGGAAGAGAGTGAGGCTTGCGAGCGAGTGAACATGCTCGCTGCTGGCCCAGTTGCCTAATGACAGTGCCTACCCACCTAGGTCGCGGACGTAACTCATGGATATCTCAAAGCGGATGTCTCCAGTTCTCGCTGGCCCTCAGACACAACGACCACAAGTCCATCATCTTCATCCAGTACCTGTTTGGCCTTGCTGTCGTGCAGGCGCTCAAATCGCAATCTGGATATGAGGTTTGCATGCTGCGTTGAGCTGGTTGCCAATTCCATGCCGCTTAGGGCCGAGTCTCGCTGCGCGCCCTTCCAGTTCAACCATATTCTAACACCTCCGCGATCACTTGGTAGGAGCTCCCAGTTCATCTCAAATGGCCCAACGACATTTATGCGCGCGTCGGCCCTGGTCCTGAAGGACTGAAGAAGATCGGCGGCATTCTCGTCAACTCAAGTTACCAAAGCGGAAAGTTTTCGCTCGTCGTCGGTAAGGCCCCATTTGCCTCACTCGCGGACGCGGCAGCTGGATCGCTGTGGCTGCCGAGTCTCTCCGGGCACATGACACATCTATCGAGCATTTACCCCCCGCGATGATGGAGATGGGATACACTTTGGCCGCATGCCCTTGGATGGACCCATCGTTATCCAGCTGGCTGGACACAGAGTCAAGGGCAATGATGCGAGACGAGTGACTCTGTGGTATAATTTCTCACTCGCATCTATCCGCGGACACAGGCTGCGGACTGAACGTCTCCAACACCAAGCCCACGCTCTCAGTCAATCAACTAATCAACAGCTTGCCTGGACAGCCGGAGCCCTACACAACCGACAGGGTGCTCGCGTTGATCCTCGCCACCTTTGAGAACCTCTACCATGAGTTTGTGGCTGCCGGGCTCACGGTCAAGAGCGACCTGGACTTTTTCGACCAGACGGGATATCGGTCGGCGTTCGAGCCCTTCCAGCCTGCCTACTATCGCGCATGGCTGCATTCCAACCAGCTCGTGACGCTCAAGGAGCACGGTGTCTCGGCGAAGATCGTTGGAATCGACTCGTCGGGGCTGCTGAGGGCTGTCGTTGTCGATGGCCCCAACAAGGGCCAGGAACACCGATTGCAGCCCGACGGTAACAGCTTCGATATGATGCACGGGCTCATTATGGTCAAAAAGTGAGCCCACAAACCGCAATGCCACTGTGTCGCTGCGAACGGCTAATTGCCGCACCGCAAAGTCTCGACATTTCAGCGCCCATTACCAATGGCGCTGTTTCGATTTTTAAGCCCCGTATCGCCCTGAATAGCACTGATTGTCGCTCATAATGCTGTGGCCGGCGCAAATAGTCTTTACTGCAAATGCTGTTTTCAGATAGTGGGTGCGTTCTGGGCGAAAGGGTCCAGGCACCAAAGCCAATTACAAAATGCGGCTTCGGATGCTGTTCGCCAACATGGCCAGCTGGCTGACAATCTCGTTAGAGACGTGTTCGGTGGCGACGTCCACAAGGAGATATCTGCCATACCGCAGCGCGCAAGTGATCGGAGCAGCGGGAGCCGAGGGAGCGAAGTGGAAACAAACCAGCCCGAGACGGACGGCGAACCGGACAGCGTCAGATCATTGCATTTTTTGCATGAGATGCACGACTTACACCATGCGTGACGCTGATTTACACCATCCACGAAAGCGATATACCAGAGCCCATCGAGCAATCAACGCTTACCCCATGCCATCCTTGGTGTCGAGGATCTGGCGGCCGACATTGTATGCGGAGAGAATGTTGCTGATTTCCTAGATCCAGCCACGGGAGTAGCAGAGTGAACGGAATGTTAGAACCGTAACTGGTGCTGGTATTGGTGAAGTCGCTCATGGAATCAACCATCGACGAAGCAGGATAGGCTCATGCGATGGTGAATCTAGATCAACAAACGCAAGTCTCATTATCGTGACCGGCGCACTCCCCCAGTCCGTGTTCGAACCGAGCCATATCGGTCCAGTTAAACTCACATTCAGAACACCTCGGATGTTGCGGTGCATGTTAAGGACCCGCCGCGTGCCCGGCTGTATGGGCTTGGCCACGATATTGGGGAAGTTGACGGCCCCAACGGTGGAGCCGTCATAGAGGTAGTTGCGCAGAAACATGCCAACTTCGGTTCCCACACGCTCGCGAGCTTCGACGGTCTTGTCGGCGATCGAAGGGGTCATCAGAACATTCTTGAGGCCCTGGAGCGGACACTGGAATGTGCTGTTTCTGCTTTGCAGCGATGCTGGATAGACGTCAAGGTAGGCACCCCCGATATGACCGGACTTGATTGCATCAGCAAGGGCGTTGATGTCGATCTGGCGGTAAAGGTAGGTGAGTCAAGGTCCAGATGATGCACCAGCGGGTAGACTCCCTGCTCTCGGCCGACTTGCGTACACTCACCGCGTCGCCAAAGCTGGTGTTGATGACATAGCTGCCCTTCTTCATGATCGCAAACTGAGCCTGGCCCATCATCTTGACGTTCTCTGGGATGGCCGAGACGTTGACGGCAACGAAATCGGCCTCACGCAGCAGCAGCTCCAGCGTGTCGCGGGGCTCGGCGCACCCGATTGGCATCAGCGACACATTGTCGTAGAAGATGACTTTGAGGCTCAGGGCCTCCGCCATGATGCCAAGCTGCGAGCCAACGTGCCCATAGCCAATGATGCCAAGGGTCTTACCGCGGACTTCGAAACAGTTGCTCGAGACCTGCACAGAGAGCAGCAGTTTGTGGGCCGGTTCGAGGACGCGGTGGAACTCTGTGTGAGTGATATGCTCGCCAGGCAGCATGCTCAGATGCAGAACACCCACCTTGTTCCAGTCGCCGCGGTGAATCTCTCTGGATCGATCGCCGATCTGGCGTGCCAGCAGCACGAGGCTCGATAGGATGATTTCGGCTGGATCGGCGTCAGCTCGAGTGTGGGACTCGTGCACCTCCCGCCCACCTCTGGAGCCGTTCCCAGCGTCCCGCTGAATGATCGGTGAGTACAAAGCACCTACCGACGCTGTGATGATGCTGGTATGGCGAGGCAAAGACTGGGATCTGCGGGGAAAGGGAGTCAGTTTTGATTAACTGGAGCAAAGCTACTGCGAGCCCGATGCCACAGTGCGAAGTGTCAGAAAGCGAGGGCTGTCACCAATGCTAATCCGATACGACCACAAGCACAAGGCCCCAGCGCAGAGCCGGCCAGGCCGATCAGGTCAAGCACTCACACCCATGGTCTGGGCAGTGGCCAGATCCACCTGCTGGGTGGATCGACTGAACATTCCAATAGCGAGGAGACGGTGCGCCGATCGCAACACATCCTCCGTCAGATACACTTCGTCTCTCTCCTTGCTGTGTGTGAAGCGAGGAAGACGGGTTGTGAGCAGTCCATGAGCAACGGGGTCAGTGGCTGCATTCAGGACCGTGACTGTACCTAACGCAGACGATCTGGTAGTCTCCAATCATTTTCAAGAGCGAGCCTTCGGTTTGTTCCTCGAAACACTCGTCGATCTGGCCAGGCAACCGATGTCGCACCTCCGGGTAAGTCGAGAGAGCATGATCAGGAGCCAAGCGTACCAAGCAAGCCCAAAGCGTGTCCACCAGAGACTATCTGCTGTGCCGAGAGTGGCTCCTGTCCAAACGGAGCAAGGGGCAGCACGATGCAAGGCTGCCGACCCGCAAGATGGGAACTTGCCTTGAAATTGATGTCCTGGAAGGCCGCCTTGGCCGCCGACGGGATCGGGTCGAGCAGCAAGACGCGTATCTCTTTGGAGTTGAGCGACAGGGTGGACATTGGCAGCAAATTGGATCGACGGAGAGAATGCGCTGGGATGGCCGAGCAACATGTAGGTGTCGATCGGCAGCCGGGGGGAGGGTGCTGCCTGAGACCGCCGGGGTTGGGGCGGACTTTGGCTGGCGGGAAGGCGGGAGCCCTGGCTCGAGCCGGCTTCGAGCCAGGGCGATTGTTCGCTGGCCCTGGCTGATATCGTTGGGCGTTGGTGGCTCTCGCATCCGCCTGCATCGCCCATCGCCGGCCCGACCACAGCATCGCCCGCTGCTCTCCCGGCACCCGCATCGCGCAGCCTTCACAATGTCAGGCCTGCTGGCTCCGGATATGGTCGTCTCTCCAGAGTGCATCCAGACCAACACCCTCATTTTCACCAACCTCGAGCCCGAGGCCTTCTTGGACGGCGGGGAGGCCCTGGTGGCCTTTGTGCAGTCCGCCGTCGAGACCAAGCCGGTCCGGCTCACGCCACTCAAGTCGCTGAATCGGTTCTTGATGATCTTCGAGTCGTCTGACATTGCCTCGATGGTGCGGGAGAGCCTGCACAAGACCGACTTTCTCGGCAAGCGACTAATGGTCTACTACGGGCAGGTACGACGGGCACGAGGCACTGAGGCAGAGGCAGCGGCAATATGCGGTAGCGATGTGGCGGTGATGGGCAGCATGTCTCGGTGACCTGCTTCAGAGCTCGTCGACCGACAGCAGCATGCATCCGCTCGACCACAGCCAGGAGAATCGGTGCGCAAGGCGTGAATCCTTACGATATGCGCCAAGTGCTTCTGGTCCCTATCGTCCCTAATCAGCCCATGGTTGTCTACGGTGCCAGCAAAGCGATATCAACACTCTAAGCACCGGCGAGTCCGTCAAGATCAACCTCCTGCAGGTGCCCAAGATCGAGCGCAACTTTCTTCTCAGCCCACCAGGCTCCCCGCCTGTCGGTTGGGTTCAGCCCGAGGAATCTGGCCCCAGCGCCGGCGGCCACACGGCCCTATACCTCGACTTGGATCACTTCAAGCTTGATATGGATGCGGGCGAAGTTGCGGATGCAGTTGATTCAACAGACGCAGCCGGCTGCCCATCCATCCGTTTTGGCGAGCGAGAGCGTGATGTGTGGGAAGAGGGTGGCAGCCTCGAGGTTGCCATGGAAGGCTCAAGCGTCAAGCACGTCCTGAGCTTCAGCATCCCAAATGCACACCGCAAAGGCGACGGCAGCGATCCAAGTTTGCCCACGATTGTTGTTGAGGAGGCAGCCGAGGACGACGACGATGGCGGTGCCGCCTGGCAGGGATATGCGGCGCCCGCGAGCCACAAACGATCGCCGACGCCGATTCCGAAGACGAGGCTGCCTATTCAATAGAAGCGGGGGGATGGTTGCAGGAGGGGCGATGCGATGATATCGACGGTGCGGTCCTGGATGATAATGCGTTCGCTACAACATGGTGTCGTTTCCCGACCACAGCCGCCCTGGACGAAGCGGTGCTTGGGTCTCTGTTTCGGTCGCACCTCTTGGAGAGACATGGAGGCATCGAGCAGTTTTCCCTCTCCGCAGGATCTTCACGTGCCCAGCACCATTGTGTTTTTGCAGAGCCGAGGTCGCATCCAAACCGTATTCGTCCTTGGCAATCGTCTCTGCTGGCCGCACCATCGCCGTCTGGTGCTCCATTGCGATCTGGAGCTCTATTGGCATTGCCGCTATCATTGCCACTGCCGCTGCCGCTGGCCAAGACCTCCACTCCTGCACTCGAGCTCTCCCTGGGCCTCCCCCTCCATGACCACGCCGCCAAACCCGGACCCAACCGGCTTCGACGAACCTGTCCCGCCGACATGGCCATATCGCCGGACGGCCGACTCCGAGTTTGCAGTCTACAAGAGGGCTTTCTTTCAATACTATAGTGAGTATTGCTGAATCTCCAGAGACGTTGCGCTGGCAGTATTTATATGGGCCGCTGTGATCATCTGGCTTGTCCACTCCCTCCGGTCTGCAGATCGCATCGACTGCAGTCTGCAGCGACCGGAGAACACTGCCAATGTCAGTTTCAGCACGGGCACCCACACTCAGGCGGGCGCTAACTCACTCGGATCATGCCCCTCCCTTCCAGAGGCAGCCAGAGACCGCAAACACGATCTGCCTGTTCCGAGGGACGCCGAGGAGATCGAGGAGTTTGAAACCTTTATCAATATTGTCAAGTTCAACATGTAAGCCTCCACCAAACTCCTAGCAGCGCCAGTCGCAACCCTGCCTCGATGATCGCTCGTCCGGTACTTGCCTGCGGACTCTTGGCTGATACGCTAACCCGGGCCATCGGCGCTGATCTGCAGGCGCACATCCTACAACATCACCTCCTTCTGCATCCACATCTACTTAATCTACAATGCCGTCTATCGGGTCCTGTGGTGGTGCCCTCGGAGCTCCTACCCACGCCGCGACTTTTATCTCTTTGACAATACCTCGACTCCCAACGGCACCGGCACCGGCTCCGGCTCCGCTGGGCTGCTCTCGCTGCTGGAAAACACAACATGCGTCCTGCATCCGACGTCTCCGCCTACATTCATCCATTTTACAGCCTGGTTCCAGGCGCTGTTCCTGCTGGCCGTACTCCTGAGCCACTTTTGGGCCCCGCGGCTCGAGCGCCTGCTCTATCTGCACGGCCTCTATCTCCTGAATGCAACGATGCTCCTTCCGGCGTGGATCCTCAACTCCAAACGCTACGGCCCCGGAGCCTCGTTTGCGGCCGGGCTCCGGATGGGCTGGATTCCGTTCATTCTGTGGTGGGTGCTCCTGTATCAGCGCCGGCATTCGATAACGACCTGGTTTTGGGAACTCGAAGCCAAGATGACGGACTGCATCGTGATCGAACGACCGCCGAACGATCCCTCGCCAGGCTATCTGTCGACGTACAAGCAAGAGGGGCGGGAGCGGCTGCTCGGCATGAGCCGCATCTGGCGGATTTCGTCGCCGGTGCTGTTGCTGACTCTGTGGGAGTGGTGGTTGAAGCCCAGCGGGTATCTGGCTGTCGAAACAACCGATCTGCCAATGTGGCCGGGACTGATCTGGACGACCCTTGGTTGCGCTGCAGCTGCCCTGCCGTTGGTCGTCTATCTCAGCATCTTTACCTTTGCACGGGCCGCCCTGATCTGGATCGACCCGGACGAGTCGAGGGGCGTCGTCTTGGACAAGATGGGCGATGCTATGGCCGTGGGACTCCTATATTAACCGGGTGTCCGTTTTGAAACCTGCGTTTGTCTGGAAGAAATGAATGCCATATTGTCTTTTCAACACGCTGTTCAGAACAAAACGGGTGAGCACCCCGCCTCTTGGGGGGGGGGAGGCTGGGCATTGTGAGTGGCCGATGGGTGTTGGATTCAAGTCCTGTGAAAAGTCGTCATCTGCGCTCAGAAGTATCCTGTTCAGCGTCAGGGTATTTTGTCACAGCGACCCGTCCTTGCTGCTGCCCAGACCCATTTCGACCACCATCAACCCTGCCCGGACCCACCCGCTCATCCTGGAGCCGGAGCCATAATGAGCACCCGCATGAAAGTGAGCGTGCCCCCCCCCCGCTACATCTCTTTCGATCCAGACCTTGCTCTGTCGTCTCGTTCATGGAAGTTGCTGATCGCCGATTGCCCATCGCCGATTGCTGATCGCCAACTGTTCGCACATCAGGGGGTTACCCTCGAGCGCCCGCTCGTTTACGGCACCCAGGCCACGCTGATCAACCGCAAGGAAACCCCAGATGCACCCGAGGACCATACCCATCGGTGGACGGTCTTTGTCCGGGGGCCCTACGGCGAGGACATTTCGACGTTTGTGAAGAAAGTCCAGTTCAAGCTGCACGAGAGCTTTGATCCGCCAGTCCGGTGTAAGTCAGGCAGTGCGGCAACCAGAGCCCTGCTTAAACAGAGCCTGGGCAGATTCACCAGCCCATGCTTTTCAAGCCCGTCGTCAGCCATCTTTCCTCTCAAGTTGTGATGAGATTTGACCCATGGAACAGATTTTCCCAACATCGCTTTCTAACGCATGCCCTCTGGGCCGGGGAACCCGACTCGACTGACACTCCAAAACGCTTTGGCCAGCTCTCGAATCGCCTCCCTTCGAGATCACCGAGACCGGCTGGGGTGAGTTTGAGATCGCCATCAAGATCTTCTTCCACGACGCAACCGAGAAGCCAGAAAAGCCCATCACCTTCTTCCACCCGCTCCAGCTCTACCACAAGGATGAAACGGCCGGACCCAAGAAACCTGTGATTGTCGAGAACTTTGAAGTGATTGTAAGATCCACGGCGATGGTTTCGTCGCCCTCAGCACTGCCCATCTCCTCCTGTCCGTGCTCGCGGTCATGACGCTGATGCTGACGGCGGCGATGCCTCGGTTGGGCCAACAGGTCATCCAGGACCCACTCGAGGAGACGTTTGAGGTCCTGAGCAAGAGCGGCCAGGGCATTTTCAAGAAAGGCTCAGCCAGCTTCAGTAAGTAGCGAGCACAGCTGCATCACAGCGCTTGCGACATGGGCAGTTTGGATTCCGAGCGGCTGGCCTCCTGGGTTCGATACAAGATTCGATACAGGATTCGATACAAGATTTGATACAAGATTCGATACAAGACTCGATTCCCGTGCCGCTGACACACTCTTCTGATATACTCCACATACACGGGATCACCGCTGCCGTCGCCAGCGCCCGAGATGGAAAAGATCGAGCTGCGCAAGATTGCCGAGGCGAACGACAAGATCGAAATGGAGATCGAAAACTACCAGATCCTCTTGAAGAAGGTCGAGGAAGACATGAAGGCCCTTCAAGGCGAATCCAAGAGCCCAGAGATCAAGTCATGAGCGCGGCCCATAGTCGCCGCCTCTCATTCCACAACCCCCATTTCATAATCTCGGCATCGAGACAATGGTCACACCCGCTCGCTGGGCAGTGTGGGAGCACGAGTGCTATCCTCCGAGCCAGCGACCGACTCGACGGAGCGTCGGGCTGAGATGCAGGATACAGGATGCAGGATACAGGATGCAGGTCGTCGCTTGAGAGTGGCAGCAAATGCCCTTTGCCGAAGTGGAGTGCAGTATATTCCGCGTCGATGATACAAGAAGCTTGTCGGAGGGCAGGAGCACGGTGATGCTGCAGATTGCTCATAGTCCCAGCTTTCTTCGCTCGCCCTCAAGCACTTTCCGGACTCGGGCGACCATGTTGTCGTCGGTTCTTTTGTCCTTGGGCTTGCAGCTCGAGGTGTCGTAGGGTGGGACAATCAGAACCTCGTCCATCACAACGATGGTGTCATTCCTCCATGTTGTCGGGTATGTTTTGGCAAAGGCATCGAAGATTTGCTGTGAGCGGCAAGAGAGACACGCAAACGGGGTTACGATTCCGGCCGGGTATACCGTGGGTTTCGGGCGAGCACAACGATCGCTTAGCACGAGACGATCGGATTCCGATGGCCGGCAGCTCTGACTCAAAGAGTCGCTACTTGATCTAGTCTCCCCAGAAGATCTCGGGGGAGGGAGCTCGAAACACGGGTCAACGACCCCCCAGATCCGGCATCGCCTCGATCGGCCACGCCCGAGCCCGATTCTGGATCTGGAGGCGCTGTTTTCGAATTCGCTCTTGGCCTACCTGGGCTTCGGGAGTCACATTCACGCCGACCTTGAGCTGTCGCTCCTTCTCCAGCCGGAGATTCAGCTGCTCTCGCTGAAGCGCCTTGTCCATCGAGACGGTGGTGACCGGCACAAGCGGGGGGAGAATGCTTGGAGTGTCGTCCTTTGGGACAACCTTGACGTCCTTGATGCCGTTGATTTTGATGACGTGGAAGTCGTTTTTGCAGGTCAGGGTCGTGTTGGGGTTGAAGGCGGCCGAGAGCGACTGGAGCACGAGCAGCCCAAGCTGGCTATCCCAGACGTAGATTAGTCCATCGTAGGTGACATCGTTTTGGGTCGTGACAGAGACATAGGTTCCGATGCCAGGCTGCGGCTGCTGGCTTTGTTGGAGCGGCTGTTGCTGGAGGGGCGGCTGTGGTCGAGGGGTTGGGGATGGAAGGTCTGGAGCCGAGGAGGTCATCGAGGGCGAGGGGCCGAGAGGGACAGCAAGGATATCGGAGAGGGGGGCGTGGCTCCAGGGACCAGCAATCAGATGCAGGGACGAGTGGTTGGAGAAGACTGGCCGGCGACGGACAGGGGAGGCTTCAGCGGACGGCTGTGGAACTGGGCTGGGGACGGCAGGATCATGCAGAACACCAAGGGCAGAGCGATGCGGGGAGGTGGGAAAGGACGACTTTGATCGGCCGAGGGCGGCGAGGCGAGAGTGGCCTCTCGCTGGGCTCTCGGCGAGAACGGGTGAGGGGACAGGCGGATGCCGTGTCGGGGTCTGTTTCCAAGAATCCGTCGCCGGAGCACCAGGGCGCTCGCACGCAGCCGAGGGGGACAGGATGCGATCGCTGCGGTTGCGCTGAGGCGGTTGATGTGTCCAGTGCGGTTCAGTGCGGTGTGTTCAGTGCGGTGTGTTCAGTGCGGTGTATAATGAACGACAGTTTGCTCAGAACGAAACGGGACAGCGCCCCGTATTCTTGGACGCATTGGCTGGAGAGTGTGAATGGCAGATGGGTGTGTATTCAGGGTCCATCGAAAAGTGGCCGTCTGCACTCAGAAAGAGTCTCGTTTCGGTGTGCGCTGTATCTCCCTGACACTGGTTCCAGTGGCCCGGTGACATGCTACTGAAAGTACTCAATATCGCCCTCCTCGTCTTCGGGGTCGGCGTCGTCCTACAGAAGTGTTGTGTATCCATCAGTACTCGCTGCGTTTGGCCAAAGGCCATCAATTGCATCTCCATAGCGAAGGCTGCTGTCACACCTTGGGCTCTTTGGGCTCGATGTCCTCGCCATACTGGATCGCATTGTCGATATGCTGTAGGACCAACGATATCGACTCCTCTTCCTTGATGTTGAGCGGAAGGAAGCTAACCATGTTGTACTCTTCGATCTGCGGGGGACCAGAGCCGTCTGTCAGGAGCGGCACGCCAGAGGTTACCAATAGCCGCGGTCCTCGACCATAATAACCGCAGGGCTCACCAGGCGCAGGAGTGCAAGATTGAGACCGTGGAACTTGGAGTGGGTTTCTATATTGGCACTCTCGGCCAGCAGGCTGGGATCGGGGTCGAGGAATCTGCATTGTGGCATTCGTGGCTCCTTCGAATCAGTGCTTTGCCTTTTGTCGCAGGATACTTTGTCCGAACAGATTGCCGCATAATACAGCGCAGCCCAGCATACCTTTCCATCCGCGACGACTGTGCTCGGTCGCCCAACAAATCCATCTTGGTCATGACGTTGACGTGAGGAATTTCGAGTTGGACCATCGCAGACATGGCGCTCAGGACTCCAGAAAAGTACTTTGGGATGTCATCAATGAACTGGCTGTCGAGACAGTATACACCGCACACTCGATAGCCGAGGCGCTGCATGTTTTCGACAAGCCGCTTCATGATCGGGAAGTGCGTATAAAGCTCGATTTGACCTGTATCAGACAGTCCTGTTAATTTGATGTCTCCCATATCTGCAAATCCAGTCGATTGGGGCAGCTGCGCCCGATTGCAGATCAATGCATCACATGTTCGGCTACAGCTGCCTTGATGGCCAGAGCCCAATGCTGATCGGAACCATGAGACAACGCAGACGCACCAGGACAGTCGATGATGAGATAGTCGTCGTCAAAGTTGTTGAGCTCCTCTTCGAACCAGTCCATGTTGTTGATCAGAAACCTATGTAAGGCAGGGAGAGAGAATCAAAATGTGCGTTCGGGGCCAGATTCCGCTTGCGCGGACAGCCCAGCCTCGGATTCTTCCGTTGCAGTGCGAGAGTTCAGACACGCTTACTCCAAGCAATAAATCAAGCCGCCGTTGGGTCCATAGTGCAGCTCCTCTACAACATCTTCGAGTGTGATGAGATCGCGGATGTCTGTATGTGCGACGCAAACAGGCATGAACGGGAATGAAAATCGCTGGATGGGATCTCAGACAAGACGATTCCCGCAATAGCGACAGCTCCACAGACAAAGAGATGGCCGCAGAATGACATATCGGCCAGTTGAGGCTCAAACCCACCAATCGTTGGCTCGTAGGTGAACTTTTCGGCCGCCGGATCGAGGTTGACTAGATGGACGACTCTTGCCAGCGATTCACAGTGGCCAACCATCGTCGAGCAGTATGTTGACTAGGTCAGGTACAGAGTATTGGTGAGCTATCAGCGGCAAGTGGGTGGATGACCCTGATCATGCCCTCCAGCCCAATGATCTTGGCTGTGCGATCGGCGCTGAGCTACTGATGCTGGCTATTGGGTAAGATCTTGACGGAGAGGTGCTTGGCCATCTGCGCCTTCCGCCTTGAAAAGCAGCTTGGATCCATCTACTCAATCGATGGATTCCGTCCGATATCTACCTTGCCGCTGCCGGCGGGCCCCATCACGAGTTGACACAGCTTTCCCCTACAGAGAGAGAGAGTCACGGCGATGAGTCCACCCAGCAGGAAGGGCGAGGCCTGTGTGCACTCGGCGCTGTGTGCACTCGGCGCTGTGTGCACTCGGCGCTGTGTGCCCGTCTCAATATTCGAATGTTGTGCGAATCCTACATCTCGATATGCGCTTGTCCTTTAGAGCTGCGGGCCGGGACTGTTGCTGGCTTTGCTTGCGGGAGATCGGCAGTCTTGCTCGGGGCCAGGTTCGGGTTTGCGCTCTGGGCGGCAAACCAATGTGCTGGCGGCAGCACCACGTGACTGCACCGATGTCCATTCCGCCGCCGATTGGCCGGCTGGTTGCCTGCTCCTTTGCTTGTCCAGCTCGCTCGGCCGATCCGCTCGTCTGATCCAGCCATGGCATCGCTCAAGCGGGAGGATCTGTCGGCAGCGTCCATCGCAGGAGCGCTGCAGCAGCTTCATGCTGTGCGCCAGCTCGGAAATGCATTTATCGACCAGATGTGAGTGCGATGGCATGCCAGCAGGACCCAATGCCCCGATCGAGCCGGCGCTGATCCAACTCGATTCCTTTGGTTGTCGACATCGGCAGAGACGGTTCCCTGGCGGCACCAGACAAGTCACTGGCAGTACCAGGTACAATGCACTCCGCCGCAGCTGCTCCATTCAACAGTGCGAGCGTGTGTCTCGGACGCTCCACAGCCAAATGCAGGTCGCTAATGCCGTTTCCTTCAATCAGACAGCGCAAGGGGTCTGGGACAGGCGCTCGACGAGTTCAATAGCAGCGTCCGAGCAAATCCCGGTATTGCTTTTCTGTCGAAAACAAGTCCATTGGCGGATCCTCTGGCGCCCGGAGCCGCTCAGAGCCCGCTGGACTCGCTCAAGGACAGCCTAGGCACTCTCGAAGCCTCGTCCAAGACACTGCGGCTCTCGATCCAGGCGGCCATTGAGGCGACCCGGTAGCAACATCGGATATGGACAAGGCTGACCTGCCAATTCTGGACCAGCGGCCGAGAGAATCTTGGATCCTTGAGTGGGGCCATCGTTCGGAGGAATGTCTCAATACAGATCATATCCCGACAGGACATCCCAAAGAGAGCACGGAGCTTGGGGTTAGAGAGGCCAGCAGTCGACCAAGTCGTATGCAGCCTTGATATCCACTGAAGCAATGCCGGCACAACTCCATGTCCCCCCGGTTCGTTTCGGAACGATCGACTGGCTGAAGGGCCTGCTCTTGTGTTGATTTTGTTGGACGCTATCCCGCCCCGTGACACTACATGTGGCTTGGGTCCCCAACTTCGCCTTCGTTGCCAGGCTCGCTTCCTCCAACTCTGCTCCTGTCCCCCATCATTTGCTGTATCCTGCGACATGGCCAGCAAAGGCTTTGCTCCCACTGGCCCCGAACCCACTGAGCGACCGCCCTGGTTCATCTCGCCCAGCGACATTACCGATCGCTCGGCCAACCCCATCGGCCGCGGTGGCTTTGGCGAGGTCTTTACTGGCTCCTACTTTGGTACCAAGGTCGCCATCAAGCAGCTCCTTGGCACCTGCAACAAACGCCAGCTCGCTGAATACAACCATGAAATCAGCATCTGGAAGCAGCTCAGCTATCCACATGTCCTCCCTCTGCTCGGTGCCTGCGACCAGGACGAGGATGGTAACCCGATTCCTCCCTTCATGGTGTCGCCTTTCATGCCCAACGGCACTCTCCTTAACCATGTGTCCGACCCCAATACCCATGTCCCTCTTGAGGAGAAGCTCCGTTTGCTCCGCCAGGTGGCCTCGGGAATGGCCTATCTTCATGGCCGCCGCATCATCCACGGCGATCTCAAGGCAGCGAATGTCCTCCTGGACGGCTTGAACAATGCCGTCGTCACCGACTTTGGCATGTCCCGCACCAAACACACCTCTGCCTCGTTGAACCCGAGCAAATCCAATGGCCCGAACGGCGGCACCGATGGTTACATGGCGCCCGAGATGCTTGATGAAGACGACCCCAGCGGTACCACCATGAAGACCGACGTCTTTGCCTTCGCCATCATGATGCATGAAGTCCTCAACGATGCAAACCCCGTCTGGGTCACTGCAAACGGCCAGGCAATGAAGCCATTCCAGATCCTGTCGCAGCTCATCCAGCACAAGCGTCCCAAGCGATTCAATGGCATTCCCGACGATGTCTGGGCCCTTATCGAGCGCTGCTGGGCCCAAGATCCCGCAGATCGCCCTGCCTTCCCTGACATCCTTGCCGCTCTCCAGCCATACAACCGAGCCGCTGCCCCTGCCGTTTCCGCTCCCGCCACTGCCAAGGCCCCAGCTATCAGTCAGGTTTCAAGCAATTTCACCACTCTCAGTGTGGATAATTACTCCCCATCCCAACCTAGCAGCCATGCCGAGCTCACGTTCGAAGGTATCAACAATGCCATCCACCGCCTGCCTGATCAACTTGTCTCGCGCGCAAAGCAAGGTGATCCCGCTGCCTGTCTCGAAGCGGCCAAGTTGGTCTCGGAGGGCCTCCCAGCTCACCACAGCGACTGGAAGCTCGCCGCCCAGCTCTTCGGGGCCGCCGCCGACCGCGGTAACCTCGAGGCATCCTTCCAGATGGCTTGGTTTGCGCTGATCGGCCAGGAAATTCCTCAGAGCGATCACTATGCCTTCTGGTTCTGGGAGGAAGTCAGTAGCAGGTCCACCGATCCCGTTCTCAAGCCCATTGCCACGCACATGGTCGGGTGGATGTACTACTTCGGCCGGGGCACACAACAAGATCAGCAGAAGGGCATCAAGATCATCCGAGATAATGAATCGGATGGGTTCAAGTTTGGAGAGGCCGAGTGTCTGGCAAGGTGGAATACGGCCTCATCTGACTCGCCCGCGTCCTGCAAGTTCTTCTCGCTGTGCCAGCTGGGATCGGACCGCGATTGGCTGTGTAAGCATCTTATGGGTGTCTGTTTATCTCTTGGATTCGGTACCGCAAAAGACGAGAAGAAGGCAGCGGGCATCTTTGAGCAACTCGCCACCGACGGCCACAGTGATAGTCAGTACTGGGTTGGCGAGTACCTTTACCGTAGCGGAAAGGTATCGAGTGACTACAAGAAGGCATTCGAGTGGTACTACAAGTCAGCCGACCAAGGCAACTCTTACGGCCAGTGGAAGGTTGGTCGCTACTACTGGAACGCAATTGGGGCTCCTCGGAACAACGCCAAGGCAATCGAGTGGCTCCGCAAGTCGGCTGAGCAGGGCAATCGATATGGACAGTATGATCTCGGCGACTGCTACGAAAGTGGTGAAGGCGTTCCCAAGGACATTGGTACCGCCATTTACTGGTATCGCAAGTCCGCGGACCAAGGTCATGAATATGCCATTCGTAACCTCAAGGAACTCGGCAAATGAACCTGAATTCCGAGGCACTCCCATGTCCCATATCCAAGCACCCATGTCGCAATCATGACCCTGCAAACAGAACGGTCAAGCAAACTGTACCGCGAGCACTCACTCCACACACCACGGTGCCACACAATTGACTCGCAAGGCGGTTCCGTTGAAGCGGTGGTGAATGAGTTGTGTCGTATTGACATCCAATACATTCAATACATCCAATACATTCAATTCACCCAATACATTCAACACATACATCCCTAAGCGAGGATGGGAGCCCGTCCAGCGCAGAGCAGCGAGACACATATGGTATTATTGTCTGCGAGATTGTGATCGGCGCTTGGTCGATCCTGGCTGCCGCTGGCTACATATGTACGCAGATGTCGGCTGGTCGGCCAAGCGGTGGTGTGGTCCCGATCCAAAACTGATTGATCTGGATCTGACGAGGCGGGAGCCATCGATAGGTTGATTTCGACCATATGCAAATACTTTCCTCGAGAGTTGCACGCATCCTATCGTCGAGCCTCTGAATCGTTTCTTGAATCTGGCCGAGACAGATTCTGTTCCTTTCTCTCCCTCTCCCTCTCCCTCTTCCGTCGTTGCCCAACACGATCCACATGGATCCAAATCTCTCTGCGGCGACCAGTGTCCTGGAACAGACCGAAGACTATGGCGGATTCCCATGCTTCTGCTCCTTGCTGATTCTGATGATTTTGGAGCGAGGCCATATCTCGACAAGGCTACTTGAGAATCTCCTCGCATATATGATCTACAGCGGGTGTCTGGGCCTGTTCGTTCTGTGGATAACCCCGATGTGGGCTACGGCAACGCCGTGTCAAGTAGCGTGGCTGCACTGGTTCTCCGATATGGTGTTCTCCCTCAAGGCAAGTGTGGTTCTGGCAGCCAGCTTTGGCCGGAATCCCGGGCCCATTCTCACCAGCAATCCGCCCATGACCTCTTTCCCACCAGACGGCGTTCCAGTGTGGCTTTCTTGTCTTCAGGACGATCCAACTCTCGCGTCTTCAAAGCAGCATAGCCCGGAAAGCAACCTGGATAATGATGGGGCTGTCTCTGGGCATCTACCAAGTCTTCATTTGGACTTACTACCGTCTCTTTGGTACGCAGTCGATCACTCGCCCATGCTGGCGCTTTGTTCTATGACGGGCGAGTGCTGACTCGGTCTCTCGGCGTTAGACACATGTGCCTGGGTCTTGCCAAATATCAACACGAGCATCGCAATTGCAGTCTTGGATGTCTTTTGGATCATCGTCCAACTCGCCGTCAGCATCCAGCTCGTGCGGATCCTCAACAACCTGCAGGCACGGCCGTCTTCACCACCCGATGAAGCCCCTTCCTCAACACCAGGATTACTGTCTGCCTTTCGGCTCTCGGTGGCTCGGGCTCGCGGATCGGTATCGGGCCCGTTGCCCGATTTACCAGCGACGCTGGCAACTTCGGCTTCTCCGCGGCCGTCTCAGCTCCTGCTCCAACTCCAGCCATCTCCTCAGCCGCCTCCATCGGCAATGAAAGCAAAACTGTTCCGGAGCCAGTGCCGGATCATTCTCTGCTCTACCCTGCTCGGCACCTTTGTGTACACTATTGGACTGATCGAGCTGATTATGGGCATGAGGCTATTTTACATGTTCGGGGTCTTGCAGTCGTTTTGTGAGTATTCGACGCCATGAACACACCAGACTGCTTTTGCATCGGCAATTCCGGCCCCTGGCATGTCGGGCGCGCAACATTATGGACAGCCCAGCCGGAGGAGCGATTGTCGTGTCTCGAATCGATAGCCTTACTGACTGCCATGTCTTTTTACACGAATGCAATGCCAAACAACTTTGCTCTGCAGCGGAACTATTGCTGGTTATTACACTCATCGATCCTAATCGACAGCCAAGTCCGACCGCACGCATTGATCGAGAGATACGACCAAGTCCACTCATCGACGAGCGGCTGGACACGGCACAAACGGCCTCTGCAGCTCCTCTCATGAAGCAGGGAGTCAAGACGCAACAAGGTGTCTGAAAGCTGGCGGGATGTATTACGCCCATTGGTGTGTGGACGGTGGCTCGGGTCGCTGGCTATTCGCAAGTCCCAGGAGCGATAACACAAGCCGAGCCAATGCATGCCACTAAGCAGCCTCACTGGATCAGAGCCGTGAGTTGCTGCTTCTCAGCTTCGCTCAAGTATTGCTCGCACAGCCATCGGAAGTTGTTCGTGTTCTGCTGGTAGGCACTCTTGAAGAATCGAAGAATGTGATCCTGGCATCCAAGAAACAAGTCAGCACATACTCTGTGTCCCCCAAGAGCCTGCCGATGTAAGTCTCGGTTACCTCCAAGTTCACAAGAAAGACCGGATCTTTGGCAATGTCGTCGTCGGCTTCATCCTCAATGGCACTGTCATCCATAGCGAGATCTGGGTTGCGATAGGCTCCTTAGCACCAGCAATAAACTTGCTACCATCGACACACCCACAGGACCCACTGTTTCCAAGGTAGGGTTCCCGCTCACAATGGGTTCACGCCCCTCAACGCCCTATTCGATGGCACCCAAATACTGCTGCCCGGACATGATGGCTGTTCACATTACCGACAAGATGGCAGCGCTTCTCGATGCTGCCCAAAGAGGAGTCGCCATATTCGTCGTCGTCGTCTTCGTCATCCTGCATCGAGTACAACAGTGCTGCCCGTTAGCCCCATCACTCGGCCAGATAAAGGTAGTTGAATCTTGTGATCAAGCCTTCGACTCACGCACCGCAGCGCTACCCACAGGACTCACCGTAAACCCGTCTCCGTTCAAGAAAGCCGAAGCGACTTTGTCGTCCTGAGCGTTGATGTCTCGCATGTTGATCAGATCGTGCAGCATAAGCTTGATGACCTTGGCTGGGAAAGGAACTGAGGTGTAGACCTCCGGAGCTACAGAACAAAGTTCCGAAGGGGTAGCCGGTTATAACCCAGCGCCACGGAGGCTCTGATTTGCTGTGCTCGTATACCAAGAAGCAGATTCGCACCTTTCTTTGCCTGAGATCTTGTCTTGATGCCTGAGCGTCACATGGAGAACAGGCCGTCCGGGGAACAGATGTGAGGCCACATGCGACGGACAATAGCGGTGTCCGACAGAGACGGGTACTGTCAAGATTACTTCTGCACACAGCCACAGTACCTGAGGTGGTGGCAACGAGGTCGCCACGCACCGCGATGCTCTGGATACGAGGGTCGCTCGACTCAAAGAGCTTGGTCAAACTCGTGGCGCTACAACAGCAAGGAAAGAAACGATACGAGGGTCAGCACGATGCAGGGACTATGTGCGGTGCTTCAAGAGAAGTCCCGCCCGATGGGCGATGCTTTCAGTGTTACGACGCGCCGCTTCGACGATATTCTATCAATCTAGCGCTTGTAGCTCACCTGACTTTGAGTGCATACGATCCCTGGAAGGAGTCATAGTGCTCACACCAAGTCTTCAGAAGGATCGCAAGACCCTTTTGGCCACCAACAAGCAGTCCGTCCAGGAATTCGACCACTTTCTCCAGCTGGGACTGGATCAAATGGGCAAACACGATCACAAGGGACTGCGGAGCAGCCTATGTCAGACCAGTTGGACGATGGGGACAGCGACCACTGGTCACGAAGGGAATAAGAACTCACCTGGATGAATGTTGGCGTCTGAGCCGTCGCGAGACGCTGGGCAACTGCCTTCAACAGCTCAGGCAACACAGATGCGAGCTCGGCTCCAGCCTGAGGCAATGGATGAGGGAGGGGATCAGTCAGGCAAACTCGCCGGCAGAGACTTTCTTGGTCCACAAACCGCGATAGCTGCGGACAGTCGCGGGTTGGATGCTGGTCCGCCAGCTCACCTTGAGGATCAGCTTGCTGATGAGGTCACCAACAAACACCGCGGCCGTCTCGGCCTGTGTGGGGTGCAACAGCTTCGCAATAAATTGCATGATATAATCGAGGCCCGACTTGGTGCCATCTGACCAATGAGCGACACCGTGTGTGTCTTTGCTAACGAGAACCTTGAGGAGCTCTTGCCCAACCTGGCTTGGCAGCAACCGAACGACGGTGAGCGGAGATCACGATCATGGTTAGTATGTGCATCCGACCACCGAGCTGCGGTTGGGTATTTGGTTGCTCGGGTATGAGTCGATACGACCGACGCACCTGCATAATGGTGTGGTCCTCGGTCACGAGCAGCAGATGCATGACGTGAGGGAACACTTGCTGAACATAAGCAGGGGCAATGGGCACGGGGGCCTGCTTGAGCAGAATCTCGACCATTTCCAGAGCGGCCTGGATAATCAGCGCATATCAGTCAGACACACAATCCGAGAATCTATAATCTGTCACTTTTGTGCGCGCAGGATCGCCGGAGAGATGGCCGAACTAGCATAGACATACCGCAACCACACCGGACTCTAGCTCGCTGCTGAGCAAAGCTGTGTGAAGCACAGGCAGGAGAGTCTTTTCAAGCTGTGGGTGGAGCAGTTTGTTGGACGCAAGGCACTCGAACAGATCCTGCACCGTCGTGGTCATCATGGGATCTGGAAGCATTCGTCACTTGGCTGTCAGCAGTCTTGTCGAAGTGACTGACGTATGACCATATGTAGCTGCTGTTGTGAGCAAGGCAGTTGGCGACAGCATTGCACTCTTTCCACTCACCATTGGTATGGAGCGTCCAGACAGACGAGATCAGGTTGCAGATGGCTACGCCCTTTTCTGCCGTCACGGCCTCGTTGATCTGGTCAAATATTTGTCCGATTGGAAGGGTAGGAATGGGTCAAGAGTGGTGTCTTATCCGATGCCGAATCGCCAGCGAAATACGGATTGGACAGTATTGGACAGCACTGGACAGCACGAAAACCCACCTTGACTGCAACCGTGAGGGTATCAAGGACAAGGCACACCGTGTACTCGCTTCCACCCTGAGCCATGGGGATAGTCTGCTCGATGATGACAGACACATGGGGATAGAGAAGCTCGCGGCTGCACTCGTCGCAGAATCTGGAAGACACAGCCGGCATGCAATAGAGCAGATGAGTTAGCGACGCCTGTATCGTTGGCCATCTACGAGTCGATATGCTTGAGGTAACATTGACCACAGGTCGTGAGGCTCTCTATCTGCGGCACCGGCCACATACTGACGAAGGGCTCGGAGGCCCGAGACTCGCACACAGAAATTGGGCGACTTGAGCGAGTCCACAGCTGCGGTGACATAGAGATTCAAGAGTTCCGGAGGCAGCTGGGACGAAAACTGTGCAGAGAACCAAAGGGCGCGACCCTGCAGGAAGGGAGAATCTGCGCAGGTACATGGCCAAGCGGTTAGCCAGAGTCGCGCGGTCCAAGTGGTTTGGTACAGAGTGTGACAGCCAAGCTTACCGTTGGCTCGCAGGCTCTCCAGAACAATGTGATCAAAGAGACCCTTGAGATCGTAGGTGAATTCTCCGGCGAGGATTGCATCTTGGACATCGTCCGCGGCCCGACCAAAGATGAGCAGGCATGCCTCAGTGAGCCTCCACCTGGCAGCAAGGAGAGGCGTCAGCGATCAACCGATGCAAATGCCTGGTGCGCTTTTAACAGAGAGACAGCCAGCCAGACAAAGCAAGAGGGCGATTTAGGACATACAGCACAAGCACCGAGATCCTACCAGATGGGGTTGCTGGCTGATTTGATTTCTGCAGAGTGAACCAGTCCGCTGCGGACTGCACCACCGAGGGCAATCAGAGTCTCGAGTCGGTAATGGGCCAGCAATTCCTTTGGGATCGTGAAAGTACCATACACAGAGCAAATGAATCAGCTCGAGTGTCGGCACCAAAGAGGTACTCCGTGCAAGACCAAAGCACTCCCAAATGGACGTGCATATATCAGTGCGAACGAGGACAGTGGTATCGAACACAGCAGGCGAGGGTTGGTACTGGCCGTCCGCGCATATCTCCAGACAGCCCTTACATGAACAAGCTCTTGAACAGCAATGCGGGGATTGTAAGCGAAACCTTCGTCCTCTTCTTCCTGGATAAAGAGGCTCGTGTCGGATTCCCACGTTTCGATCTGGGAACGGGTGGTTATGGACCAGAAGTCACCGATAAGTCCGTGCTCGTCAAAGCAGTGCCGCCAAAGACACGCAAACGGCACGCCAATGGCAGCCGCAAAGTCACAGACCTGATCATTGGTGATCTGGAGATAAGAGAGCGCCACTTCGAGTAGGCGGCACAGAAACTCGCTTGGGGCGGCCGCGGAGCCTGCGGGGACGTTCGCCCTGAACACCGCCACAACAGAGCGCTTTGGAACGCACTGCTGGATGAGGTCAAAGAGGCCGCAGACGAGCGACGAGGTCGAAATGACTTCGCCATCCGAATCCATGGCTTCCGAGACGGCCTCGCCTTGCACAACCGTCTCGACGTATTCGGCTCTGAGCGCAACCAGCTGTGTCCACACGCCTTCCAGCAGCTGGGGCAGGTAGGGCCTCATGATCTTGTCAAAGCCCCGCACAAGCACTTTGAGAGTCTGTCATGTCAATCGGATTCGAGCTTGTTAACGACCGTGGATCCGGGTAATGCACCCGGATTAGTGAGGCCAGGCATGGTCTGCACTGCACAGCCGACCGAGCAAAACTTGCCTTGAAGATCTCATTCCTGATCCAGAGGGTCTCGGCGCCGACTTGGGTCTCTGCCAGCGACGCTCGAAAGACTTCGATCCAGACAGGCAGCATCGGGGTCAGGTAGGCAGCGATTGCCTCAGGATACTCGTCCTTGACTGTTTCCAGGTTTTGGATAAAGTCGTGCAGGATCGAGACCACACGGGCCCGGATGCTGGGCTCGTAGACCTGAATACAGCCCGGAGCGTCAAAAGGGAATGCTGGACGAGGAGCCCACTTTCGAGCCCGTCGCGTGATGTCGCCCGATGCCAGACATTGCCACCAAGATGACTCCGAGTAACTCGTCCATGCTGCCTCGCCCCGTGACTGTAGATGCCTTGGTTACCTGGTCTTGACAGAATACCGTGTAGAGCTCCGGAAGAAGCACGGGCACGATAAACGGGATCTGCTGCTCGGAGAGCTCCTCGCGGACAAACTCGTCGAGCACTCGCATGGTACCATGCACAAGATGCGGATTGCCGCTTTTCATACCCGCAATCAGCGAGTCAAAGAGTGTTGGCCAAGCGTCGGGCCAGTCATAGGACGCGATCGTGGAGATGCAGTAGGCCTACGGACACAAGCACAGAGAGTGGTTGGTACAAATGGCTATTGTAAATGTGTCGGCGCGAACGACAAAGCAGGCGGACGGACGCACTGTAGCAACTCGGAGTCGGCTGATGTCAAGTCCGAGACCATTCAAGAGATTGGTGCGAATGAACTCCTTGGTCTGGGGGACGGCGGCATCGGGGAAACAGCAAAGTTAGAGGCAACTTGGCTCGTTGAAGCTCGGTCAGAGGACAGGGTGCTTCTGGAGGAAGTGTTGCAGAGTTTGCTGACGCACCTCAGTGGAAGTCTCGAATTCCGAGAAGGTCTCACTCTCGGTGGACCAGTGCCGGTCGATGTACTTTTTCAAGGTAAATGCTGCGAGGTGTTAGAGCAAAAGCAAGGGGGAGAGCATCCGCGACGGTGCCAGGTTGGAGATGAGGTGGGGGCAGACGGTGGCGGCGGGATTGAGGGCAGGTCGGCGAGTCAAGGAAAATGGCGCAACTGTCTGAAATCGATCGTTCATACTGAGCACCCGCGGACCGACGGAAATGAAAAAAGGATATCTGACGTTCTGGGAATCCCAGATCGGCACCCAAGATGACCTTGACGATAACCTTGGGATACTCTGCGAGGTCGAAGGGCAGTTTTGAAGACGGTGAGTGTTGCGGTGGAAGGCGCTCAATCCAGATCTTTCGAGACTCCCGTGTCGTTTCCGGGGTGGCCGACGAAACGAGGATATTGTCGCTGACCTGGGTTCTTCTCTAGCTCCAGCTGGCTTGTTTCGGCGGCGAGGCGGACGTCATGGTCGTGGGCAAGACACTGGGTCAAATTGGCAAGCACGGCGTGTTCGAAAGACATTCCTCCGAGCATTCCTTTAGACCGAAACGGAGAGACTGCTGGTGCGGATGCGATTTGGGCTGGCACTGATGCAAGAGGGCAGCTGGTGCAAGGGGGCCTGAGATGAGACAGCGCAGTGGCGAGCCAGATCGAAGCAGGTCCTGGACCTGTTTGCAGAAAGCGAGGGCGGGGTGGGGCGGAGGCGGCATTCAATTGTGCCTTTTTTGGTATGCGGCTCGAGCCGGCTTGACCAGCCAGGCCATTCTGTCGCGGGATTCAACGAAGTGCCAGCACCCACGACCGCAGCATCACGATATCCAGGGCAGGCAGCATGGTCGAACCGATGGAGAAGCGGACATACGGATTGATGGGGGAGGGGAAGGCGCATGGCCTCTCTATTGATTCAACGCAGTCAAAGACGGCCACAATTCATTCTCTGGTGTCCCGGTTCTCCAAACAACGGAACGAGACAGTCCCGTATCCAGGGGCTTGCTCATAGGACCAGGCAAGCGCTATCAGTGTCGGCGTTCGATTCAAGAGAGCACGTTTGCCCACGACGTCGATAGGGGGGGGGTTGGAAAGAGGAAGGGAGGACAGCCCGGGAGAGGCTGGGATGGGAGCGGAGGGGGAGAGTAACGAAGGGAGTAACAAAGGGAGCAACGAAGGGAGAGTAACGGAGGGGAAGAGCGGAGCCGGCATGGCAAAGACAGACGACACAAAACCATTTCAAGGACCCTGCACCAGGAGCAAGGCACAAGGCATATATGGAGGGTGAGAGGTGATGGCAGCTCTCAACGAGAGACAGGCCGAAATCAACTGAGGATGGGGGTTTGGAACAAAGAATAATATAACAGGGTCAAAAGTCTATCAGTTCATAAGAAATACCAAAGGAAGAACAAAGAAAATTACATTAAAAGTCCTGGTGTGCGGAGTTACGACGTATGTTAGTATGGGCAAGGGGTCAGGGACACGGCTCGAGCACTGCTGCAGCTACACAACGCTGCGTCGGTGTCCAGGCAACAGCGGAGCAAAAAGTACAGCCAGCCAGCGCTTACTTTGAATAGATGCTTGTACGGATCCACACCCACGATTCGCTGCTCTTCCTCGGATACTTCGGGATAGTTGTCAAAGTTTCGAGTGTCGCCGGGGTGAGAGCAAACGGGAACGATGGGTGCTCGGATGGCCCGGTTCAGCAACACCTGCCACTCAACGCCCCGGAACCACTTGTGCTTCTTGATATCATCAGAGCCAGCCTGGATCGTTTGCGGAGGGATGGTGCCGAGCGCAGAACGGTAAGCGGATGTGATCATGAACATCAAGGGTTATCCCCGAGGCGAATTCACCCAACACAGGCTGCAATGGCGGTGTCGAGCGGAGGTACACGCAAGGAGAACAGCGGCTCAGACAGATACTCACCTTCAGATTGCCCAGCCGCTTTGTCCTGTCTGCAGTCAGGAGCTTCTTGATCAGATCCTTGGCGGATGGATCGAAATGGGATGGGAACACTATCTTTCCGGCAAGAATCTTCTCGTAAATGCCAAACGGGTTGTCGTCGAAGAAAGGCGGGTAGCTTGAAGGCGATCGTCGACATTGGCAGGACAAAAAGCACCAGAGGCAGATTAGCAAGGCACATAGATCATGCCAAGAAAGTGCGGGAAGATCCAGACGGAGGTGGTAACTCGGGTCGCGAAACGGCCAACACTACCGGCGCTTGTGCGTGTGCGATGGCAAGGGCATAGCAGATACCATGAGCGTGCCTCTTTATCGCCAGCGATGCAGCAGATATCGGGGAGACCTACCCAGCCAGCATCTCAAAGATCAAGATGCCCAGGGCCCACCAGTCGACAGCCTTTCCGTGTCCTTTGCTCTGGATGATTTCAGGGGCAAGATACTCGGGTGTGCCACACAAGGTCCAGGTTCTGAGCACAGGCATGATTGGGATGAGAAGATGTAGGCATTTCGGACGACAGTAGGGGTGCCGTAGAAATCCTACCTGTCTTCAACCTTCTTTGCAAATCCAAAATCCGTGATCTTGATGTGTCCCTTGTCATCCAACAGCTGGTAACAGCGGAGGGTTTACACGCAGCGGGTCCATGTCGCAGCGATAGATCACATGCACAAGAGTAAGAGTGGGAGCAAGCATCGGTGGCGACCGCGGCACAGGGCAAAGTGGTGATCGGCAAAGCGACGCAGTCATGCAGGATGGACAGGGGTGCGACATGGAACGAGACTCACCAGGTTTTCGGGCTTGAGATCTCTATAAATGATGTCTAGCGAGTGCATGTACTCTATGGCAAGGATGATTTCGGCCGTGTAGAATCGGGTCATATCGTTGCTGAAACGTCCCGCCTTTCGCAGATGTGAGAACAGCTCGCCGCCGACAACATATTCGAGAAGCATATACAGGTTGGTTTCGTCTTGGAACGTGCAGAGCCTTGCAATGCCAAGGAAAACAGACCACCGGCAGATTAGGGAAGGGTGCCGGGATGGTGGTGGATCCGCCAAACAGGCTGGGAGCAGGGAACCGGCACAACAGAAGGCGTTGGTCCAGAGCGGCAGTCTGGCACCACGCATCCACTCCATCGACACAGCCTCCATACAGCCGCAACAGATACAGCAGCGGGTATGTACGCTGCAAGTAACAAGCTTGCAGGCAAACGGAGAGACCCGATGTGTATTGTAGCAAGGCGCCAGCAGAGCCACGACGGCCGATGGTGCCAACGGCCACGCACCAGGGCAGCCGCTTGGCGCGACAGAGCAGCAGAGGGTAACCAGGCGCAACTTACAGGTTGACGATGAACGGGAAGTTGATTTCGGAGAGAATGGTCTTTTCGGAGTTGATATGCTCGACCTGCTTTAGTCGCACGACCTCGGCCTTCTTCAAGACCTTCATGGCATAATACTGCTCGGTGCCCTTGAATCTTGTTAGGTACACTCGGCCGAAGGTGCCAGTGCCTGTCCGTTGGTGGGATTTGCGACGGCGTCCAGCCAGCAGAGACGACAGCGGCAGACCAGCAGGAAAGCAGAGTAAGTGGCAAGTCGACAGCCCGGCGGCCGGGCAAGAACCCGCTGGGTGCAAGCACACAGGGCGCCGCTTGCAAGAGGCCAGAGAATACCAGGTGCTCAGTGTGTCCGAGCAAGGCAGAGCAAGGCAGAGGAAGGCAGAGGAAGGGCAGGTGGGCCATACCGAGGGTTTTCAGCAGCTCAAAGTCGCTGAGCTTGTAGCCCAGCTTTGCACCGTTTCGGTTGGGAATTTCTGACATGGCTGCAGGCCGGCGACAAACCGAGAGCCGCAAATGTGGTTAGGCCAGCGAGTGGAGAGCGAGAGAATGCTGCATAGAGCGGTGGCAACATCGGTGCGCCAGCCCAGGCGGATGATGCCTGATCAGTCGGGCCGGTGCAGGTCGAGTGATCGAGCGGGTCCGGTGGTAACGCACCTGTGGTTACGGCACACAGTTAGACTCGATCTAGGCTCGACAGTGCCGGCCAGCACAAATACGATGGCAGAGAAGGCAGACGCTCCAGAGGCCAGGCAGCAGGGAGGTCCGGCGAGGCAGCGGCGGCAGCAGCAGCAGGACGGACAGGCGAGCCAGCAGACAGGTCCGGTACGATGAAGAAAGAACAGCAGGCCGAGAAAAAGCGGGGCAATTGGGAGCCACAGCAGCCGGCCGAGAGAGGGCAACGGGGGAGGCGGCGAGAGCGCGAGCGAGAGAGGCGCCGCGAGACGAGACCCCAGCGAGAACACCCACAAGAGAGAGCACTGCCGAGAGAGAACGCAGCCGAGAGCACTGCCGAGAGCACTGCCGAGAACACTGCCGAGAACGCGTTTCATATTCCGGCCGTTGCGCCGCGGCGCCAGGCCTTGTGCGTCTCGCGCAAACACACCACCCTTTCCCAGCCAAGTTCGCACGGCGTGCCGCCTT